>NW_026694493.1:1800000-2092500 GCF_021218885.2 Marmota monax | reverse complement strand
TACCTTTTTTTTTTTTTTTTCCTTGAGCTATTCAGTTTCTTCAAAGAGGAGGCCTCAACTTCCGGCTTGTAGAATATAAGCCAATCTGCTAGTATTCTGGGAGCCTCAGGGGAAGAGGGCTATGGATCTCATTGTTTAGTAAGAGATTTTCATTTAATCAAGCATATGTTCCCAAGAGCACTTCTCTTCTGCACCGTACTTTGCCTGGCTTCTCAGAGAGTAGAGCCTCTTAGGATTATTATTTACTCCATGCAATGATATGCCATCAAGCAGGGCGGCAAACCCACTGTGTGGAGAAGACAGGGGAATGGGGCTTAACAGCCTGATTTTTACCCATTCCACCGTACTCAGCTCCACCCTTTCTAAGGCGACTGTGCCTCAAATCCTGAGTCTGTCTGAGGTCTGAGGGTGCAGCTTGGCTTGCTTGTGATTGGCGTTTCCATCTTTGGCACTGAAGTTTTGAATTTCTCCGTTCTGCCGACTCGATCACCACTCACGTAACTGTTTTCCATCTTCCCAAAATGTGTCGACATCCTTTTCCTAGTGATACCTCCCCTCTCATTTTCTTTCTTTAATATTTTTACCTTTTTATTCCTTTACCATACTTTTAGTGGTGATTCCGGTCTGCTATGTGTAACAGCATAGGATTAAATAAGAAGTGAAGGAGACAGTGGCTTATACCTGTTAATAGTTGTCATGTTTCATCTAGTCACCCTAGCTTGATTCCTAATCTAATCAACCAGGTTTTGATTAAATTATGGTACTGCTGTACTCTAGTAACACTGAGGTACCAGCGCAGGTTACAAACCAACAAACTAAGTTCACTGTGGTGATTCAGGAAGCCATTAGAGTCTATTGCCAGAGAATAAAGTTGATGTGAGTGGAAATCACATAAATTTAGGGAGTAATTTCTGACTGTACTATATGTTCCTCCCAGAAGAGAGTTTCACAGAGATCAAACACGAAGGTCTCTGCCTCCTGCTCCCCTTGGAAACCTCTTTATCTCCTGAGAGCATCTTGTGCTCAAAGGATCCCTCGGTTGTATTTATAGATCTTTACCCAACAAACTTTGATGAAAACCTACAGTGTGCAAGTTACTTGTGATGCTGGGGATTAAGAAATAAATGAGACATGATCCTGACTTCTGAGATCCTACAATCGAGTTGGAAAAGCATATATTAAAAAATAATAAAATAAAACAAATCACAGAACATAGGGATAACTTCTAAAAAGGGTATGCATAAGTTAATGTGGTAGCAGAGAGAGAGGTGTGCTCATCTAACTCTACCCTGTGGTGCCAGCCAAGTTATATTTTTTTCCTAAGCTTCAGGTAGGCATCTGTTTTAGTCAGCTTTTTCACTGCTGTGACTAAAGGACCTGACCAGAACAACTGTAGTGGAGGAAAAATTTATTCCGGGGCTCATGGTTTCAGAGGTCTCAATCCATACACAGCAGGCTCTATTCCTCGGGGCTCAAGATGAGGTAGGAAATCATTTTAGAAGAGTGCAGCTCACATGATGATCAGGAAGCAAAGAGAGAGAGGCTTCACTCTCCAGATACAAAATCTATATCCCACAGCCATGCCCCCATTGAACCACTTCCTCTGCCTCCAGCTCCCCCAGTTAATCCCATCAGGAATTAATTCACCGATTAGATTAGGGTTTTAACCCTATCATTTCTCCTCCAAACCTTCTTGTATTGCCTTACACATGAGCTTTGCGGGGACACCACATCCAAACCATAACAGCATCAGATAGTTAGGAGAAGTGTCCATCCAAGGAGACAGAGCCAAGCTGTAACTGAAGGTGACTACAGCAGAAATACCTTCAAGCTTGCCTTCAGCAAAGGATCAGAAAAGGTGCCCCCAATCACTTCACCACAGAGGAGGTACAGGGGAGACCCTGCTGGTGGCCATCTTGGTCATTCATTCACATATACTAAGGAGTGAAGGCTGTCTCCCCACCTGCAGGTATGCATTTTGTAAGTTGTACATTTTTGAAGATGTAGGGATGGAATAGGTCAAACCTTGTGATTTCTACCAGATATTTTTAAATTGGTCATCTGAATTGATGGTGCTGCCATTAATAGAGATAGGATCTAATAAGGAGAAGGAAACTTGTCATTTAGGAGTTGTTACTTTGGTTGTGGTTGTTCAGAGACTTTTCACAGAAGCCCACTTAAATGGGAATAATGGAATAGCTGAGGGGATCCAATGAGAAGACATCTGTAAGGTGCCCAATAGCTTATATTTCATAATAATTATTAATCAACCTGGTGAGGCATTGAGACCTGGCTGAATTGGATTTCTATGATAACCTTTCAGTGGGGAAGTCAGCCATTGTCTTGCTGGAGAGTTCTTCTGCCCAGAGGAATACCAGTCACTCTAAATGGCCACCTTAAGTCTTAATATCTCAAATAATTAAGCCACCCTAAATTTTAATATATCAGGTAAGTAACAAATAATAAAACACAAACACTCAGAACTATATTTACAAAAGCGAAGCCCCTGGTAAAAGAGAGAGAGAGGCTTCAACCCATCTAGTCCAGATGGGTTCTTGAACTAGACAAAGACAAAATGGCTCTGGTGGTTTATTTAAGGATGTATGTCAAAGAGGCAGGGGTAAGGTTTCAAGGGCGGAGTCTTGCTTTGTGATGTCTTGTAGTCAGCAGGTTGATTGACATCTTGTCAGGGCACACCCATCTCAGGTGCAGTGTGGGATTTTAGGAAGAGCTTGAGGGGGAAGTTCACCTGCTTCAGGCAATCAATCCCTGTGGGGAGTGCCCCAGGGAGTTCCCAGTGCCAGACTTATCCCCCGAGGAGGCTACAATGCGCAACATAGTCCACACATAGTCCACACACAGCCCAAGGAAGGCTTGTGACAATAACCGAACCCCAAACTATGCTCTAGTTCCTTAATTGTCTCCATTCAGGACAATATCATGTGACCTACTCCTAACCTGCTAACCAGAGTGGACAGGAAGTGCATAGATTCCTCACTAGGGCACACTGAATTCCCCCAAACACCAGTGCTCAGCTGTCCTGGGTGTCTAAGTCAGGACCTGAAGGGTGGCTGGTCTTGTACTCATCTGGACTGCCTTCCATGGGGCTTATGGCAAGGGCAGACCTGGATAGACTCTTGAGTGTGTTGAAATTCATCCAGCTGAATCTGGATTTTCATCCTCAATAGGCTTTCATAGAAAGCATAGATCGTGTTGAAAGGCAAGAGGAATCAACTCTCTTGGTAGGGTCCTAAATACTGAGAGCTGTTGCATGTGGTGGGAATATTGGTGTAGAAGAGAGTGACTTTCACAAATGGGGCTCAGAGAACTTTGAAATGGGCTTTAGCCTCTGCAAGGGGGAATAGAGATGGACACTTGCCACTTGAGGTTTCCTTTGACATGTGTTTAACCAGATTGCCCAGGTGACAGCTGGGGAGGCTGGGAGACCAATGGAAGAGAAGTCTGATAAGTTGTTCTGCTGGAGGGGATCCTTCCCGGTGCCCTCTTCATTCAGGAAGGAAAAGGCATCATGACATTTCCTAAAGTGTTGGACTTATATTTATCATCTCCCCCTCTCAGCTTTCCAGCTTACTGGGAACAATTAGATTACACTGGAAGATCCCTGGGATAGCTGAGGAAGGCGAGTTCACAGCCGGAAATGACAGCACTAATAGCAGCATTTATAAGTCAGGAGGGGGAGCATGAGCATCAGATTCTGTGAGGAAGCCAGGGTGTCACCCAGAAGTGGCTTGAGTCAAGGGGAAGTCAAGTCCCTTAGCAAGTGGGTATTTCCTATTATTACTGTAAAATTTTGCCACAAGCTTAAAACAATGCAAATTTGTCATCTTGCCATTTTGGAGGCCAGAAGAGTGAAATGGGTCAGAAGGGCTGGTCTTCCTCTTGGAGGCCGCATGGAGGAGTCGATTTCCTTGCCAATTCCATCTTCTAGAGGCTGCTCGCATTTCTTGGCTCATGGCCCCACATTATTCTGATTTCTGCTCCCTTTGTCACATCTTCTCTAACACTCCTGCCTGGCTGGCCATGAGGCTGGGGAACAAATTTTTGCAGTTGTCATCTCTGGGCGAAGTTACCCTGAGATTTCTGATGGCTGGTGGCCATCACTGCTGCAAACAAAAGGAGAAGAAATGGCAGACATCAGCAAGAAGGGTGGGCGGGTAGCACACCCAGACCTGGGTGAGGCTGGGAATTTTCCATGGATTCCTAGAGAAATGGCTAGATCCAAGGAAGCTGTGGAATTTCCTTCTGGGATTTAAAAAGTGATTCTGGGGTGGTCTTCCTGGGCTTGGCTAGCATGTTGTCCTTCATGCTCAAAGGCAGACGAGTATCTTTTTGATGTTTTTAGAATCTCTACCCCTTCACTCCCTGTGACGCAGGGCTGGCTGGTGACCTGTCTACTTGCATCTCACTTTCATCCCAGAGCTCCTAAAGATTCCAAGCCTCACTTTCCGTCTCTTCTCTGTTCTTTTGTCCTCAGTTTCCCTTCCCTTTGGTTCAAGTCTACACAACCGAGTCATTTATTCAGCATTTGATGCTTTTTAAACGGAATATTCTCAGTGACTAATATCACATCTGGCCCTTATAATTTAATTCTGCAGTGTATCCTGGGCTATCATTTCCTCCAAGGACAGATAAGATAAGGCTGTCATTTTTTTTTTTTAAATGCCCATATTGGTGAGATCAGAGAAGACAGAAAGGAGCAGGCTTACTTTGAGTCTGGGCTCTGCATACAAATTCTAGAAAAGCCTCATTGCCCTTTATCTATGGTAAAATAAATAGTTCTCTAACAGAAAGCTGGACCTCCTGGCTGGTTGGCACATGCAAGGCTTTGGCAGGGCTGGGATCTGAGGGCACAAGTTCCATTTGGAGGGTTACCAAGGGGTAGGTGCACAGTAATCATGCTGCTGGCCAGAGGGTCACCTGGGTGGGGGTGTTGAATGAATTGGCAGCAGTGAGTCTTGGTCAGGCTTTCTGGAAGGCTCAGTTCTCACTGCAGGGTGCCTGAGGGGAGCATCCACTCTGAGCCCATCAGGAGAGACAGGGAGTTCAAAAGAAAGCCTGGTGGCTTTTCATTAGGGGAGAAAATGTTTGCATTCCAGGCTCCCAGACTCCCTTGGCCACCCCTGGAGACCAAACCTGCCTCTGCTTCCCTCTGCCACTCAGCCCCTGGCTGTCTCCTGCCTTTCATCTTGCTTATCCAGCAGGCGCCCTGCCAGCTCCTCCCCCTCCAGCCTCCTCCTCTCCTCCGTCAGGCCTCCTCCTCAGCCCTACTCCTCCTCAGGTCCCCAGCTGAGAGCTGAAAAATAGGCTTCGGCAGCCCTCCACCAGACCCCTCCTGGTCTCATGCATGTTTTATGACAGCAGCTGAGATTGATGTCTGCCCTCTTTCCAGTTCCAGTGCTCCATACGTCACTGCCACCCCACCCCACACTTGCCCCCCAGTTCTGCATGCCTGTGTGCTTTCACTGGAAGAACAGGGAGGGGCTCATTTTGCAGGAGATCCCAGCTGAGTCTCAGCCTGAACATTAAGCCTGGACCTTGAATAAACCCAGGGGAATGGGCTGGGGTGGGGGGACAGGGGCAAAGAGAGCAAGTGCAGAGGAAGAGACAGGAGGTCCCTTAGCATTTCTGAAAGGTTGAGTGAAGACCTGGGCGAGATAGCATCACTGGGCAGGGACTGGGAGCTCTGAGCGCTGAAGGAGGAGAAAACCTTTCTTTGCATATTTTACTGTAGATGTCTAAGAGCACATGAAAGGAGGAGGAGCAGTGAATAGGAATAGACTTCACCTCCCTGATCCTGTTTGAATTAACCCTTAAAGATGCAGGTTGGCAAAAGAAAATACATGTTGAGGTTAATAAGAAACACCTCTCTATTCGAGAGTTCCTTTTGTGACCCAGCTCCATACTTGGACCTTGACTCAGACTTCCTGACGGTTCAGGTCCTCTTCTAGAAGGAGCCTGAGAAGTCCTTTCCTCCCATCCTAACCTGCTTTGGCAGGAGGCACCTGACCCCACTATCATCAACCACCTTCTCAAGGGGACTGCTAGCTAAATCAAGGCTGAGAACGAACATGGAAGTTTCCTGCAGGGGGAGTGTGGCAAGCCAGTCTGTCCCCAGTCCTGCCCTCCTTTGTTCTGCTCTCTGCCTGGCTGCTTTGGTAACACAGACCCCAGACTGGTGTTGAGGGACTCTTGCTTATCTGACCTCCCAGACTCCTCACCAAATCCTGGGCGTCAGAGGTTCCTTGATTTTATTCAATCAATGCACCCAGAGTATACTGTGTGCCAGGCACCGTTCAAAATGCTTTACTCCCATTAACTAAAGTAAAATGTCTAACAATCCTGCATCATAGGCACTATATCTCCATTCTACAGATGAAGTGACTGAAGGATAAGGGGTTGAGTAGCTGGCCTGAGCACATGCAGCTGGGAGGGGTGGAGCTGGGTATTGAACTTGGCTCTAGACCCTGGATCTCAAGCACTGTGTTTCACAGTGGCTCCCTCGTCTCCCTTTTGGACATTCAGTCTCCCTGCTTTGCGGGGAAGAGGAAGTGTGGCAGTGAGTAGAGCATGGAACCAGAAATCGATAAACCTGGACTATAGTATGGTTGATGCTGTTGCCTGATCAGGTGACCCTGTGCAATGCACTTAAGCTCTTAAACTCCAATTCCATATCTTGCAAAGTGGGGATGCTTGCAGGGTCGCTGTAGAGCACTCAGTCATGGGCCCAGCTATACTGAGGGCATCTGGACCCCACCTTGGTGATTACCAGGGGGAAATGGGGCATACAGAAAAGTGAATACTCTTAGCAAAATTGGAGGGTGGGCAGCCTCTGATGTTAAGGTGGATAGCTCAAGGTGGTCTGATAGTGTCCCACCACAGGAGGGATAGTAAGGCCTTAGACAATGATCTTAGCAGGTTTGTCACATGGCAGGCTCATTTGGAAATCGCTAAGAGCCATTCCTGGCCAGCCAAAGGTTATCCAAGTGGGTCTCCTCCTAGGCAGGTGGCAACAGATAGAGTATAACTACTCCTGAATGACTTGGAGACACGTAGTTTAATTGGGCTAAAAGAAACCATTTTACTTAATTAAGAGTCAAGACCAAGGAGTTTAAGATTAAAGTATACTATTTCCTCAGTATTAAAATCTGTGCTTTTCATGTTGTACATTTCTGAAATTGGAATAAGTCTTACAACCAACAACATTTATTTTTAATGTGGAGTTTCTCCCCCAACGCATAAACACACATGGCACGTACGCACATGTGCTCACGCACAGGCACTATTAAAATTGATGGTGCTGTTAGAATTAAGGAAATAGAATAGTATTACTGTTTCTCTAGACTATGTTGGTGGTGGGAATAGAAATCACTTTAGCAAGAACAGGTACTTTATCAATAATCATTTATAAATGTTTCTGCCACAGGCAGAAATGGGCCTCAGGAAGGCTAGAAGCCCCAATCTGGAAGGCTGTGGGGAGTCCCTGGAGTATTTCCACCTCTCACCCTTGCCTCTGTCTGTGTGTCTTTCTGCTTACTTGCTTCTTCTGGATGTACAACCCCCAAAGGGCCAACTCTAGCCTCAGGGAAGAGCCAGATCTCTCAGTCTCTGTGTTTCTCTGACTCTCTCTCCTCCAACTGAACCATCAGGGAAAGGATTCTGCTGGCTCTTCCAGTTCAATCCACAGAAGGTGGAGTGAGGATCAGGGTCACCTTTTATAAACTGGCTGCCAGCTTCCTATCAACGTGGGCCCACAGGGCAGTACAGAAGGACACTGTGGATAAAGCGGACACCTTGCAAGCTCTCTCACCATGGCACTGGTGTTGGGGTTGGAAAGGGCAGTGAGCAGGACACCAGGAGACAAATCTCCTGGATGCGAGCCAGGAGATCACTAGTTCCTGACACCAAACCTGATGGTCAGATCAGCAATGACCACGCTGACTCAGCCTGGGGCTGGCAGAGCTTTACTCTGATCCCTGACTCCCTCAGACAGGACTATAGGACAGAGGACTGTTGCCCAAGGGCATCACCCAAGGAGGCAGAGATGGTGAATTCCAAAAGAGGATGTGTTAACCTTTATGTTAACACCAAGGAGACCTTTCCAAAAATGCTCTCTGGGGCACCAGATTTTGCTCATCTCAGCCTCATACTGTGTCCAAAGAAAGCATAGCCCCTTCACAGTCTCTGGAGGAGTGAAGGAGTGGGGCAAGTGGGTAGGGAAGAAGGCAGGAAGCCAAGGTCCTGGCCCCTCACCTTTTTTAGGACCTGCCAACTCAGTGCTGGAGTCCAGCCTCAGCGCTGTGTGGACTGCAGTTCCAGGACCAGGTGATAGTCCACTCATATCACACCTTCTGTGCCCCTCATCGGCCTGAGTGCTGACTATAGCCACTTTCCTGCTGCCTGGGGAGCTGAGGGGGCAGCTGATGTGATGAGCCACCAACCTAGAGATTTGGCAGAAAAGCTGCTTACTAAGTTGGAGAGGATGTGAAGTGAGAACGAGTGGCATTCAGTGCCAGCTTCTCTGAAATCTGGGTGACCAGGGAGCAGTCAAGGCCAGGGAGGAGCAGAGAGGACAAGCAGAAGTTTCCCAGGGCAAAAGAAAACCAGCAGCCAAAAAGACAATTTTTGTTTCCAATTCTCTAGGCATCACTCCCAAACTGTCCAAGTCACTCAGAAATGTCCTTGTGGCTTTGAGAAATCACCCAGTGTGTGAGCACAGAAAACCGCGCCATTGTCGAATGAACATTTCCACTCATCTTTGGCCACTCACCTCTGCCACCCATCCATGGGAAATAATTGTTCTAGCAAATGCCGGTCTCTGTGTAGTCTAGAGATGTTCAAATTTGGATAGAGTTGTTGGAACACAGAACAGAAAGAAGTACCAACGTAGACGAACCGCCAATGTGATAAGAAGACATGAAGGCAAATACAGCCCGTTCGGCTTGCTGGATTGGTGGTTCTTACGTCAACACATCTCCACACTTTGCTGTGTGAACCAAGAGAAGTTGTCTCACCAATTTTTGTCTCCACGTTTCCATTCAAAAGAAAAAAAAAAGGAACTCTGAACACTGTTGAGAAATGATCTTGGTGACAGTTGTCCCAATGGTTCCACTTCTAGGTGGTGTGATTGGAAACTAATTCTATTTGCCTCATTTTCTTGTTCCTCCCAGTCCTTTTCCACCCACCATGTTCTCCAGTCCCTTCTCCACACTCAAAGCCAATGCTTCAGCTGAGCTTTTTGTTTCCTTCAGTGTACATCCCGAGTCCCTCCTCATAATGGACTGTGTCACCTTGGCTACTATGATCTTTATCCCTTAGTTTCTCCGGGGTACTTTTCTTAAGATGTAATCAAGATCATGTAGTTTCCTTTCTTAAATGCCCTTATGGCCTTACATTTCCCATAGAGTATGTCCAACATAACACGGTGCCTGCTGACCACTCCAGCGACACTAGGCTCTTCCTGTTCTAGAACTCTTCTTGCAGGCTTTGTACATGCTGCTACCTCCACTTGGAAAGCTGAGCCTCTCAATCTCTAACCCCTGCATCCTTCCTTTCATTTATATCTCCAAGTAAAGCTATTTCTTGCTGCATATCTTCCCTGACAACTATATCAAAATAGTTTTCCTCCCCTGTCCCATGTGTGCCTGATTACTGCATTCTGTTCATTACATTCATACCATTTTTCTTCATTTATATGTGTGTTTGTGTATGTACTTACATAAATATCCATGCTGTATGTCTCTCTCCCCTGAGTGGTAGACTCCACAGGGCAGGGGCTGTGTCTGGTCCACCTCTGAATGTCAGCATCCAGGCTGGGTACTTGGGACAGAGCAGGCACTCAGTAAATATCTACTTACTTCTATTTTGAGCCCTCACTGTGTGTAAGGAAGTGTACCGTGTGGGAGCAAATAGTGAGGAAATACAACACACTGCCTGCTCAGGGCTGCCCGTCACACCACATGATGTATTATTTGAGTGTGAGAAGAGGAAAGATGATGGCTCTTTTAATATTCAAAGCACACTGAAATTACATTTTAAAAACAAAAGCAGGAGCAGAAGGCTTATCTGTTTAGCTATGTGTGCAACGCTCCACTGGGGAAATACAAGGTGAAAGGAAATTTTATTTAATGTCGCTCTAGCCCAGGTGGAAAACTTTGAGCCTATTGAGCTATTTTCTCTATAGGGTTCTGGAGTGATTTTCTCAGTTAAGCCTTCACAACACTAAAATAGCTTAAAGATGTCCCAGAGTCTCTTAAAGAACATGACACTGTTCAATTTTTTCCATGCAGATACATGTAGGCACCTCTCCAAAGTATTCATGGATTTCAGTCCTTTTGCACTTTGTCCGTGTTTGTGTTCAGTTGAAGCAGAGGAAGAAATTGAATTGAGGATGAAGCTGCCAAATGTGAGGAACATTGCTGAGTAGGAATTGGGTTGCTCGGAGGGTAGGTCCAGTTCGACCATTGACCAACTGGCAAATCAGCTAATCTCAGAGCCCTCGTTCAAGGGGCTGAACTAGATTTGGTGTCTCTCCACTAGATCAGGAGGGAAACTCTGAGCTAAACCTAATCATAAACTGTGCATCCAGATAGACAGCTGATGTGACTTCTGGTTTCTGGGTGGACTTGGGGGCTGCTTGGTTGGGCCATAGCCACGGAACCCATGTTTACCTTGTGTTAGACACTACTGGGTGCACTTAGGGGTCCGGAGATCCATTCATTTAGCAAATATTTGCCAAGAACTGTTATGCCAGATTCGTGGGACCCCAATAGACCTCCAGGAGCCGAATCCGATGCAATTCACATCTTTATTGCAAGCTCGAGCCTGGACTCACAACCGTTCCCGTCGCAGCGGTCCCAGGGAGTGAGTCCTACTCCTTTGTTCAGTGAGATTTTATAGGTTTTGGGGGATACTCTATACATCACAACATCACACAGCAAATCATTCCATACTGCGGGAAAATCAAACAACAACTCTTATCATTGATTAGCACATTCAATGGTGGGAACAATTTGGGTAGGGGTGATTGGTTAGTACAATAGGGAGATTTGTTTGAACTGGTTGGTTTAGGCCATGAGGGAAGTACGTGCTAAACTACATGGTTTCCCAACATGTTATCAACCACCATAAACTACTGGGGGGTCATCTGGCATTCCAGGTATTTTCCCTGTCTCATGCTGATTGGAGGTTGCTAGGGGGTTTGCTATGGGTCCTCACCTAGCCTAACTGAGTCAGGGATACCTGGCGCCACAGACTTCTCCTGTTATTTACAGACAAACAACTCAGCAGGGTGGGTATGTGCCTAGGAGTGCTCTGTGGGTTTTTCTAAGGACAAAGGTCACGCCCCCTTCCTTGGACAGGCTTTGCTCTGAGGTAGAGGCTGGTTTCTCAAAAATGGAGTCACATTAGTTTCTCAGAACCTCCTACACACAGTGCCAGCAGCTGGGCATAAAATAGTGATAGAAGGAAGGCCTAAGTTCCTGCTCTCAGGACTACGGAGCCTAGTGGGGAGACAGGTATCAAGAAAAAGAGAGAGTGAGAAAGGAAGGGAGGGAGAGAAGTTCAATGTGAAGTGCTAAGAGGACAGACGTGAGGTGCTGAGATAGAGGGTGGCATGGGAAACCATTTAGAAAGTGGCCCAACAAGACTTTCCTTGAAGGATCAAGAAGGAGGAGGGAAGATGGAGAGCTGTCCAAAGGCAGGAAAGGGTCCTGAGTGTGGGAGTATTGAAGAAACTCCAAGAAAAGCCAGAATGGTACAAAATGGAGACTTGACCCACAGATGGTTAAGAAGTTGGAAGCCTGACCATGCAGGGCCTTCTGGGTCAGAATAAGAGGTTTGAAATTTAAGTAAGAGAAATCATATGACTGGATTTACAGTCACAAGTGTGAAATTTCCCACTTCAAACAGTCCAGTGGGCAGAGATTTAATTTTATTTTGCTAACGTGAAACTGAGCTTAGCTCGTGAGGGTTGTTTCTCCCTCGTCCATGCATAGTTATTTCTGGTACCTTCTCAGCAATTTCAGAGTCCTTCCCCTCCTCTTCCTTCTCCCTTTCTCCCTGGACATGCTCAAAATTCCAAGGGGGTGTGTGTCTGTCTGATGCTGCAGGAGGACCATCTGCCCCTGTTGATGCTCCGTCAGCTCCTGCTGTACTAACATCCCTTGGCACTTGTTCCCTCACCCTGGGCAACAGGAAGAGAGTTCTCAAGGGGGCTGAGGGATCTCCACCTCTCAGCTCTCACCACCATGCCCCACTCAGATGCCCATTTGGGGCATCTGCGGGAGGCTTCCGACACTGGATCCCCGGCCCACTTTATGGCAATACCCCAGCACCCCCTGAGCTCTCAGTTTCAGCTAACTTTGGTCCCACATTGGCTTAACTCTCCAACTTTCTCCCCCATTTTTCTAAATAAGCTTCTATTCTACTCCAGCCTCCCAGGCTGCTGCTGCTGCTGCTCTCTGTCTGTCTTTCTATCTATCTGTCTATATGGTTTAGCCTCTCTTAGGAGGAAAGAAGGCCTCCTTTTGCATATGGGGAAAGAGGTTTTATATCTACCTTTGTCAGATTCCCAGTGTCCTAAGAAGCAAGGATTACAGGGGTTGGGGACACTATAATGAAGGTCGTACCTCAGACCCTCTTTCTCCCTAACTGCTCATCTGCACTAACAGAGCATCTCATGTTGGTGCTGGAATCTCCTTGCAGAGTTGTGGAGGGGAGTAGGGCCAAGGGTTTTCCATTCTCAATTACCAAACATTTTGAATTTTGATCCCATGCAATAGGGTGAGGGGTGGGGGTATCAGTGATCAGGGCTCACTTTCCAACCCTCCCCAGCTCCCTCTACCCTTTGATCATCCAGATGAGACACGGGGCCTCTTGAAATATGGTCATGGCAGTGGAGATGCAAGAAGTTGATGGGTTTTAGAGGCTGTTAATGGATGGGATATAGGGGCAGAGGGAGAGGGAGGAACCAAGGATAACTCCCTGGTTTCTGCTTCAGCAGCTGGGTGCTGGGTCATTATTGCAAGGAGGAAAGAAGTGGGTGGGTGGGAGGGTGGTGGTGCTGATTTAGGGATGACTATGGAGAATCTAGTTTTGTATTCATAAGTTTGAGGTGTTTGTGAGAGACATCCAAGGGAGGGATACCAGGCAGATAATTAGATTTCTGAGATTAGCACTCAGAGGAAAGAAAGGTCTGGGAGGTGATATAAATTTGGAAGATATCAGCAGACAGATGGTATTTTAAATCATGGGACTAGAACTCAAGTAGTCTCAAGTGTTGGGGTGGGGCTCAGGCTTCTGTGTGGTCTTAAAGTTTCACCCCAGGATTTGAGTGAGGAGAAGAACTTAGGCTCCAGATGGCTGTTCCCAGGGGCCCTCAGGACCCAGGGGGTGCATCACAGGTCCCCTGACAGCTGCTGCCGCTCAGTCTGTAGACTATTAGTCTGGTGATACGTGGGAACTCCCAGCTGGGGCTAGCAGTTGGGACAGGGCCAGCTTTTGAGGAGCAGGGAGAGCAGGGGTATAAATCTGCCCAGCTGGTGGGCAGGTAGAGGAGTGTTTTCAGATGAGAAGGAGGTGCTGATCCCTAAAAGATTTCATTTGTTCCTTGAGCCTCAAGGCTGCAGGCACAATGCAAGAGAATGAAGTCAATCCCAGAGGCTGCTGCACCCAGGTCCAAGGACAGCCTGGGACCTGAGCATGTTCTCCCCTCAAGGATCTCAGAGGCAAATGACCCTGTCCTCACTTTTTAACTCTTGTAATTTCAATCTGAGAAGGTGTCATATTCAGGAAAGTCATTTCAATCTTTACTTACAATTTCAAAGGAATTCCACCAAAGATATTAAAGGCATTCAAATAGAGTATAAGTAACATTGTTTAAATTCTTATTTCCCTGTCTGTGTGTCTGGCACATTAAAGCTGCTCTGGTACCACCATTCTCAAACCCCTCCCTCACTCCTCTTCTCTAGCCTTTGAAGCACATCTGTCTATCTGTCTGTCTATCTGTCTGTCTCTCTTTTACCTTTTTTACATATATGGGTTTGGCCTGCAGGTACAGATGCCTTGACTTAACGACGGGGTTATATTTCCACAAACCCACTGCAAGTTGGAAATGTATTCGACATGCCTACATCATACTCAGCAACACAGGGCCCTTTAGAGTGTTGGTGGCTTACTCTCCTGACCACTTGGCTGACTAGACTGCAGCTTACTGCTGCTACCCAGCTTGGAAAGAACACATAGGAAGGCAACTTGCTAGCCAGGGACGAGATCAAAATTCAAAATTTGTTTTCTACTGAATGCATACGGCTTTTGCATCATCCCAAAGTCAAAAAATCATTAAGTGTCAGGGACTGTCTGTACATAATAAGAAAATCAGAAGGAAATAATTCTAACTTTCCATGGAATTAGGTTGAAATTAAAGGCCTGTGGTGGGATAAAGGAATGGGTGTTTGAGTGTCGACTCACACTCAGAGGTCAAAGGACACTTCCATGATTTCACATGAACCTTCCCTATGTGGGAGTAAGCTGAGGTTCAGATGTGAGGTGATGTGCTTAAAGCCACACAGCTGTAAAAAGGAAGGTGTAGCAAGAACTACAGCTGCTTGTCAGTATGAAGGCGGTGGAGATGTGGGGTGTACACAGACGGTGGAATAAAAGAAACCGAGAAAGAGGGCTCCTCTCTCCTCTCTCACCAGCAGCAGGATGGAGGCAGTCCCACCCTTTGGGGCTGGGGTTGTGGCTCAGAGGTAGAGCACTTGCCTAGTATGCATGAGTCCCTGGATTGGAGCCCCAGCACCACACAGCCCCCCCTAAACACATGTGAGAAACAAAGAACTGGGACCTGTCTGTCCCCTAGTTTCTTCATCCATGTAAAACAAAGAGGTTAGAACAGATGGCTTCGGATTGGATTCTGTGAACGTTGATGTAACCCACAGAAAATGTCACAGCTGCCTCGTGACCCACTGCTGACACGGCCAGGTACATGGAGAAACAAATGCCAGGCATCCGAAAATCAATTCACAAGAAGTTTAATCTCTGCCAAAATCTCTCAAAGAACATGTCAGAGTGGTCAGAATCAAAATGGAGTCCCTTTAGACAAGTCCCAACCAGAAAGAAAGGGAAGAAGAAAGCAAGCAAGCAGGTTGTGGAGGAAAGGGTTTCATGTATGCCTGAGAACAAGAAATAGTCACAGAAGACCACAGCCTTTCACAAAGGCCAGAATAACCATACTCCAAAAACAAACAGAAACACAAACTTCTGCAAGGACATCTGTCCAACAATGATCCGTTCAACCTCAGATCGATACCACTTGTTGTTATTAACCTTTGTAGCCAATGATGATGGTTTCAAAATATTTTATGTAATCCTCGTTCACCTTTAAAGACTTCCCCTGGCCTCAACCTCTCTACTCTTGGAGTTTACAATAGCTTAAGTGTTCCCCTTGAGGTGCTCTGCTATTCCCAAATATATCCCATTATTCTTTGGAGAATCTCTCTCTCTTATTCAGGTGGACCAGCCTTTGAAAGAACACAACTTCAATACCGACACCTCTCTCCACCTCCTGAAAACATGAAGCCCAGAAGGTCCCCATCTTTCTTCTCCCTTCATCTCACCCTCAGGATTATTTATTTCTCCTTCACTAGTAATCCAGAGAGTTGCTTTCCAGAGGAAAGGCAATCTCCTGGGTCTGGTTTCTCTCAATTCTTTCTTTCCTTTTACCCCGTTCAGCCAGGATGTTGGTGGTTATCCCAGAATCCTCCATGGCAGAGAAGAGAGAAGTCATTGGTGGAGACAGAATGCTTTTCCTGTCACAGTGGAATAAGTCAGAGCCAGGAGCAAGAGAGGGGGATCTCTTTTGCACCACAGATGCTCAGAGACGGGGCGGATGGTGGAAAACTTTCTCATAGGGTCTTCTTAGATTGGATCCTGCTCTCAACCCCATAACTGTGGACACTCCCAATTGCTGACACTTGTCAGTTGGAGGAGGGACATAGTGCTGGTTTCCCTGGTGAGGGCTCTCTGTGAATACTCAGAACAGGGGAGGCAAAAAAAAAGGAGAGAGAGAAAGAGAGAGAGAAGAAGAAGAAGAAGAGGAGGAGGAGGAGGAGGAGGAGGAAAGGCAGGAAAGAAAGAGAGAGGGAGGGAGGGAAGGAGGGAGGGAGGAAGGGTAAAGATGGCATGTTACCATAGCAGGTGGAAGCAGGAAACAGCCCTGGCCTGGGCACAGAAACACTGCTGAGAAGGCAAGTCTTGCCCTGAGACATTCTTGTAGAGCTTCCGGTCCTGCTCTTTATTTTCCTTCTGTTTCTAAGAGAACTGCTGTTTTTAAACTCAAGAGAAATTGGGGTAATACTTGGCTTTGCTAAACACTTGTGTGTATCATCTTATTTAAACTTTACAACCACTTGAGCATGTATGCGTTGTACTGAAATGATCTGTTTATAAATCCTTCTCCCAAATTGTATGTAAACTTCTCCAGGGCAGGATTTTCATTGCACAAATCCTTAGATAAATTGTATAGATCCTTCCTAGCACTCAGCCTCATACACTGGCACATAGTAGGTGTTTGATCCTCGTAGGATGGAAATAAGTGAAACAGATTGTTTTACAGGAATTAACTAAAGTCCAGAGCCACCAGCCAGTTTCTGGTGAGTCAGGACCGGAGCTTAGCAATCTTGACTTCTACCCTCAGTGTGGTTTCTATTGTGGCATAGTCCTGGGGAATGTGTAAGTGGGGATGTAAGGTGTGCACATACCTGTGTCCCCACAAGGCAGTAACATAACAAGGAGAATGCAGGGGCTCTTAGTCCAGACCTGGTGTGATTCCTCTTTCTGCTCTTATAAGCAAGAACCTTCTTTCCCATCCGTGAATGTGCTTAGTGATATCAATAGAGCTGAAGTGATGATTAAATAAATAATAGTGACAAAAAGGTGATTTTAAAAATTCTTAGCTGGGGGCTGGGGTGGTAGCTCAGTAGTGGGGCAGTTGCTTGGCATCTGTGAAGCACTAGGTTCAATCCTCACCACTACATTAAAAAAAAAAGGTATTGTGTCCATCTACAACTAAAAAATATTTTTAAAAAAAAATAATCCTTCTGTCTCTTCTGCTCCAGGCCCCAGGCCACATAAGCATGCATCTGGGTCACAAACAACCTCTGCTCCTGTATCCAGTTTTAGGAACTCCAGCTAAGTTGAAAGTCGTGGTCAGTAGTGTGGGCTGTTTGGTGTGTGTCTCCACAAGCCCTCAGCAGATGGAGCCCGTGGCCTCTGGCTCACTGGGAGTAGGAAGGACTTCGGGCTTTTCCCAGGGAGAGGGGGTTGTGCAATGATTCCCTTCCATGACCCCTCCCCTTTTGCTTCCAGAGACTCCCTGCCCTCAGAAATTCCTCCCACCACCCTGTTGGGGGATTTCCTTTCTCAGGGAGAACAGGATGACCTCTCTCTGGTTTTCCAAAACTGGCTGGGAATAAATCTTCCAGCGCTGACCTGGCTTCCAACACAGAACCCAAATGACTTCCTCCCTTCCTGTGGGTCACTGCCTCCACATCCCCCCTTCTCCAGCCCAAAGAAGGAGCTCTGCTCCCCCATGTGGCCTGAACTTTTAACCTAACAGGGTCTGAAAACAGGCAAGAAGACTTCAGGCTGGAGGCCCAGAAGGCCCAGGGAGACAAAGTGAAAGGCGCTCCCAGGATCTGGGCTCAAGTTATACCCTGGGCCTCCCACAGAGATGAGGCTAAGGCTGCCTTAGCCCAGGGCTGGGGCCTGGTTGAGGAGCTCCATTTTTAGCTGTGTCTGTGGCACTCAGGGCTTCCATAGCACAGGAACGCACCTCAGCCATAAAGCAACGAGTCACTCTAAGGCCTAAGAGGAGTGGCCAGCAGATTGAAAGGCACTCAGAAGTTCTTCTGACCCTGTTTCATTTGTCTATGAGTCTTCAGTGCTTAGCATAGTCTCCAGCTCACAGTTCATGCTAATAAAAAAACAACAAAATTCAGATACCAGTCAAAAATCTTTGAGTAGCCCCTTGGGCAGGACAAGAGCCTTGAGGTTAAAAGACCTGGGGTGGGAGGTTCAAGAATCCTTTTCCACCCAAGGGATGCTCTTAGACAGTCTCTGGGCCTTTGCTACTCTGTCAATAAAATGGGGAAGGAAATGGTGTCTGCACTGTAGGGCTTTTCTGCTTCCAAAGACTAGCAAGAGATGACTTGGTTGTGGATGATAAGTGTCAGCATATAGAGAAATCCATGGGCAGGCTCACAGTGGGCTGTAAATCTGGGGCTGAGCATGGCCCTGTGGCTGTCACTTTTGAGGTATGACATGAGTTTTCCAATCTGGAGGGTTGCCCCACTTTGACACAGGTGAATGAAATTCCCATTTTAGAGTCACTTTTTTGGGGAGAAACTAGGGGCTTTTGTTAAAATGTATTTTTTTTTTTTAAGTATGTGTTTGTCATGGAGCAGGTAACATTTATTAATACACGCATGTCTAGTGACAAGAAGTGCCAGATTACCGAGCAACTGAGGGAATGCGGCACAGAGATCTGGACATGGGGCATGCCAAGGATCTGAAATGAGGGACTTTTGACTAGTATTTGGACTTGATGCTGCTGGGAAAAGACCTCGATTTCTATATTAGGAAAGAAGGGGAGTCAGGCAAAGAGTGATCTCTAACTGATTTCTAACTCAGGGTTTGCTAAGTATCAATAATATTTAAGGGCTCTGCTAAGGGCTGGGGCTGGGGCTGGGTAAGGCAGGGAGCTGGATGAGATACAGGTCCTGCCCTTCAGAATGCAAGCTAAGTGTCCTCGTCCCAGGACAGTCCATCAGGTACCCGTGCCTGACCAACTCTGAGGCCCAAGATGCCCAATGGGCCGGTGTACCCTGGCACTGGAGCCGGCACTACGGTGATCTTTGGAGGAAATCTAGGACTGTCATCTAGCTTGGCATATGATCTCAAAGGACATGAAAGAGAAAAAGGGTCAGAAAGAATGTGTGCGTGTTTGTCTGTCTGTCTGTGATGGAATCTGCTCCCTTTTCAAGCTGTAAGGCCTGGAGGGGAGAGGGGCCAGCCTTCTCCTCTTGGCCACGTCCCACAGAGCAGCCATTGATCTCAGGAGGAGTTGGGGCCACAGGCCCTGGGTGACACAGACATTTGGCCTGCCACCCACTCCCTCTTTATTGTTCACATGGCTCTCCATGACCTGTGCTGAAATGAATTCCACATTCCAGGGAGGAATATCCCTGGGAACTGAAGCATGTGGGGTCAGAGGGGACTCTGGGCCTGTAATGTCACCACCACTCCTTAGCAAAGCATGTCTCCATGTCTGAAACACCCCCATGTGCAGATGACGTCAGGACTGGGCAGAACCTGAGCCCAAAGAAAAGAAAGCCAGGCTGTCCACCCGCCATCTGGTAGGAGTGTTTGATTTCAATAGTCATTAAGAAGGAAAAAACCTCGAAGAATCAAAGGTTGCAGAGTTCAGACTTTGGTTACTCTGACTTGGGTGGTTTGCTCAGTTCACCGTTTATTCTAACATTTTAAAAGTAGTTTGGATATAATATTTTTATTTTTAACTGGATTGAATTAAACATACACACACACACACACACACATACACACACACCACGGCTTGTCCTCTCTGAATTACGACATCTAAAGAAATCCAGGGCCAGTTCCTGGAACATGAATGAGTGATGTGTTTTTGAGTGTTCACTAATGTGGAAATACTTTTCCAGTGGTGAACTTTGTGCTTATTTTTTCCTTTTGTTAAGACAATATGTCTGATAGTATTTTATTTCTGTTATGTCTTCCCTGAGTGAGTTGAGAGTCAGGGATGGACAGCCACTGAAGTATGATGTTGGCCCAGTACATTTTCTTTTGTTCTTTTTGTGTAGTACTGGGGATTGATCCCCCGGTACTCCACCACTGAGCTGCATCCCAGCCACCTTCGCCACCCGCTTTTTTTTTTTTTTTTTAGAAAAGGTCTCATTAAATTGCTGACATTGGCCTTGCACTTGCAACTCTCCTGCCTCAACCTTCCAAGTCTCTGGGATCACGGATGTATGTGTGCCACCGTGCCCAGCTCCCAGCCCTTTTAAAATTTTATATTGGGACAGAGTCTCACTAAGCTGCCCAGTTTGGCCTCAAACTTGCAATCCTCCTGCCTCAGTCTCCCTCCCTCCCCCGTAGCTGGGATTAAAGACGTACACTACCACGCCCAGCATGAATATTCTCTTTTTATTTTTTAATCAGCAGCAACACCTTTCCTGTTGAGGTAGACTGTTTATCTGAATAACATGAGAAAATATAGAATTGGTTGGAATATTAACATGAAGCATTTAATTTAAGCTTTTTATCAGTGATCATTGTATTTATCTCTTAAAATCTGCATGAGGTGACATTAGGGATTTAAATTCACAAAACTACCACAAACAATGTATCCAATTCCCCCCATAAGTTACTGTACCTGTATATAACAAATTCACTTTTAGACTGGAAATTCTGGCATAAGATCTCGAAAGACATGAAAGGGAACATGAAAGGATCTGTGTTCATGCGCCTGTGTGACTGTGGTGGAATCTGGTCCCTTTTCAAGCTGTAAGGCCTGGGGTGAGGGGGCAGCCTTCGCCTCCTGATCACATCCTACAGAGCAGCCACTGTTCTCAGGGAGGTGTTGGGGCGGCAGACCCTAGGTGACACAGACATTTGGCCTGCCGCCCACTCCCTCTTTGAAGTTGCCTGCGCTTTTACACACGTGTGTGCTGTAGCTGAGCACAGGGCTGCACACACCCATTAAGTATTATTGGATATCTAGTTGATAAGGAGGGGCCAGAAATGAAGAGAGTCCCATGGTGGAGGCAGCTCTGCCCCCACCCTCCACACCCTGTGCCCTTCTGTGTAACCTAACCAACTTAGTTGAGCATCAGTTAGGTGCCAGGCTTTGGACTAGGTGCTGGGGATGCAAAGAAGAAAGAGTAAAACCACAGTCCTACCGCGATAGGAAACTTGACCCAACCTGTCCTGGTGAGCCTAGAGTTGGGGAAGGACAGAATCAATTCCATCCCTGAAGGTCAGGGAAGGTGGCATGGTGAGTTGGATTTTGAATGGTTGGCAGGTGTTACCAAGATGGGGAAGAGCCTTTTAGGCAGAAGGAACACGTGTGTGAAGGGACACATTGCTGGGGGAAAAGGTACAACAACGAGCTGAAAGTCTCAGATATAAAGACCCCCTAAATATGCTGCACTAGGGAGGGTGGGCCTTGTCTTTCAGACGAGAGGCTGGGGAAGGGCTGCAGGCATGTAAGAGTGTGAATAGTACCTCTGGAAACCGGCAGAAAGGTCCCTGTGGGAAACACTGGGGACTGCTTCTGACATTCAGCAGCAACTGCTGTTGGCAGAACCTGCTTTGTAAACATGTGGCCCAAAGCTGTTGCTCAGCAAAAGCCACCCTGTTCCCAGGGGTTTCACACCTAGCAGGTCCCTGGAGACAAATCCCACCTGCAGTGGGAGCCCTTGAAATCAGAGCTTTCTGCTTCAAGTCCTTGAATCCAGTCTTCCCCATTGGGACTGTACCTTGGTAATAATTAGTGATTAATTAGTGTGTGCTGTTGATGCTGGATTTTAAGAGGTCTGTTTGTCAAAAAGAAACGCTTAAAAGTGAAAATATCTAAACATCTAGCCACAGTGCCAGGAATACTGATAAATCTCTGGTAAACACGTGTTTTCTTTTTCTTACTAACCAAATTCTCAGTTATCCATGACAAGAGAAAGAAAGTTCATCTGGTCGATCCAGACACCAGAAGCTGGACTTAGCTCTCTCTCTTTTCAGTGGTGATTACTCAAGTCACAGCCCACTGCTGGTTAAGAGATATTGGATCTCAGGCAGGCCCCTTAGATTCTTTGTGGTTGTCCTGTTTTAAAGCACAGGTTCCTTAATAACCTTACAAGAAGATACTTCTTTCTTTTCTATTCCATGCTATGATTGCAAATTTCTAGATTAGTCATGGTTAAACTGAACAGAAGGCCAAGATGTGTGTGTGTTGGGGGAGGGGGGCAGAAATTAGGGACATTGTGTCCAGTAATAACCACACCATTGAACACTGGTAGTAGGCCTCATGGGAAAGGGCTCTGGCTGGAGAAATATTGAATAATAAGCATGAGAAAGAGGAAGTACTAGGGACTGAACTGAAGCAAATTATATTCCATGCATGTATGATTGTGTCAAAATGAACCCCACTTTCATTTATAACTAGGATGCACTAATAAAAATATTTTTAGAAGAATAATAAATCTGAATAATTAAAACAAAATGAGAAAAGAAAAAGAGATCCTAGTATCTGGTAATAAAGCAATGTTGTTACCAAGTGGGGTGTCATGGGCGTTCAAAATGTCCGTGCATGGTTGTATTTAGTGACTTAGTTCAATTGATCGTCACAGCAATCTATGAGAGGCACTATCATTAGCCCCATTTCACAGATGAAGAAACTAAGAACTAAGAAGATGTCCAAAATCACACCACTGAAAAATAGTAGAGGGAGGATTTGAACCCAGAGACGCCCAGAGGTCCCTGGAAAATCCCATTCTGCAGGCCCAGGCTTCTAGGTCATTTGCCAAGTGTTCATCCTTCCTGCAGCTAGAAAGAGAGGAACTCAATCAACTCACAAATATGTCCTTCCCATCAAAAAAATACATGCAGAAGTGTTTAGAAGTAAAGAGGCAAATAGTTTATTTACTATCAAATGGCTTAAAAGGTGATAATAATATGAATACACAGACAGCAAAAATGACCAAGTAAATTCAGTAAGATATTAACAAATGAGGAATCTAGGACAGTGGGATATGAGAGTTCTTTGCACCATTTCTGCAGCTTGTTTGTTTCTAAAATTTTTTTAAAATAAAAGAAATGACCAAAAAAAGAAAGAAAGAAAAAACCCTATAACTAATGTGCCTAGAAAAAAAATATACTTTTTTTTCTCTTTCATAGTATGATTTTAAATTTCTAAATTCACTTTGGTTAAATTGGGCAGAACCAGAATGTGTGTGGGGTGTATGCCTGTGTGCATGGTGTGTGTGTGTGTGGGGGGGGGGGTATAGTGTATATGGTGTGTGGAGTATGTGTGGTGTGGTGTGTATGGTGTGTGTGTGTGTGTGTTTGTGTGTGTGTGTGTAGCACCTGAACTGTGAGATGAATTGTACAACTCATGTTTTTACTCTCTTTTGAAATGAAGCCCATTTCTTGGATCTGCATGAGAAAAGAATAGTAGTGACTAGATTTCACCACCATTAATCATCAAGGGATCTCTTGAAAATAGAAGGGAGACCATCAGGATAGAAGAAGGGGATCGGGAAGAGGAAGGAGGGGAGGTTGGAATGAGATTGGTCAAATTATATGCATGTTGAAATATGCCACAATGAAACCCACTATTGTGTAAATTAATATGCACAGATAAAACAAATCATCCAGATTAGAAAGCCCATCCCCTGAGAGGCAGGCAGTAGGTTCTGCTGAGGAGCTTGGCTGGGCTGAGCCTCTGTCCACCCCACCGCCGGGAAACACAAAGAAGTCTCTGCTGTTGAACTTTCAAGAGAAAAAAAAAAAAAAACTCGGCTAGTAGAGAGCCAAGAAACTAGGGCAAAGAGTTTTACCTGATTATTATGTAGCATTATTTTAAATCTAGAAAATAGAAGACTGCAGAAAATCCTTTTAGTGCCATTTGTCTGAATTATTCCTTCGCAGCTTTTTCACAGAGAACCAATGAAGTAATTAGGGCCTGTATGAAGAAGGGATCTTCACTGGTCTTTGGCCAATAATTCCCCCCAGTTGCCCAGTAGCTTGGAGGCCTGACACCTGAGGCTGAGCTTTGGCTTGAAAAGCCAAGGGAAGGGAGCAGATGGAGAAGAGAACTGGAAGGTGAGCAGCAAGGAACCTGGTCCCGATGGCGGCTCTTCCCTCCAGCAGGGGCGGATCTCAAAAAAAGCAGCCTCATGGGTGAGCAGGAGCCTTAGGATCAATCTCTCACGACCCTCGTGGATGGTTTGGAAGCCCCTTTGACATGCAGAACATTTGTCAAAATGTTATTCGACTTGGTCACTTTTTCTAATAATAGTCCCTTGTGCTAAAAAAGGGGCCAAGTGGCAGATTCTGAAAGCCCAGCGCCCTCTGGGGGTCAGGGTTCCTCCACCTGTGTTAGCCCTGTTGGTTTCCACTTCACCCTGCAAATGGAAGTCTTGCTACCTTGCCCTTGAATCTGTCAGAGGACTACATTACAGACGTTTAGTTTAAAGATCTTGCTTGGCTTTCTTTTCTATTCTAGAATAGGGCAACACTTCATTCCATAAAAAAGAATGTTTTTACGAGCTGAGCAGAAGAGTTTGGTTTTGTAGACAAAAAGGACTTGAAAGAAAGCCGCAGCAAGCACAGAAAATCTGATTGGCCATTTCAGAGTTATTTTCTTTGAAAGGCAGACAGGGAAACAGAATGACTGAAAAATAACTGATTTGGTGAACATCAGGTTATTTTAAGTTACCTTTTCTGTGAAAGAATCGAGGCAGAGGAAACTTCATTGTGTCAATTAAATCTGATTCATTTGGGAAATTTAGCTGTTAATCTCTCTCGTTCTGCTCTTTCAGGTCAGATAAACAGCCTAGTTTCAGCTTGGTGATGTGGAATCTTAGGGAGAATGGCTCCATTCTGAATTTTAGTCTGGTCTGTGAGGCCCTGTGCAAGAGCCTGGTGAAAAGCAATGTCCTCGTACTCTTTTTAACAGTACTATTAACCTGTTGGACTAGATAATTCTTTATTATGGGATTATCTTGTGCATTATAGGATATCTAATAGCACCTGTGACCTCTGCCCACTAGATGCCATTTATTCTTCCACCCTAGTCTCGACAACTAAAATGTCTCCAGATGTGCGGGGGCAAAATCAGCCCTGGTTAAGGATGATGGATCTAGAACCTCTTTATCAATAGAGGTCTTTTTGGTCTTCTTGAAGAACCTCTGGAGACAGGAGAGGGACCAGTGCAGACTGAGTGGCACTGGATTTAAACCCAGGCTAATGCAGAGCAGAAGAGGAGTGGATTTGCTATCTGAGGCATTCTGGAAGAAGGGTTTGAAGGTTGCTAGTTCTCACTGGAACATAGGAGATTCTGCACTGGTCGTTCATGCAGGGATTTTTAAAAGTAGTCCTAGGATCGGGTGGTACAGGAAGCTAACCTAGAGATATGAAGGTTTCCCAGGCCTTGGTCTTTGAACAATTGTGGATGTGGCATCCTAAGAATGTTTGGGAGAGTCTATCTGAGTCCCACCCAGACTAACTCTCCAAATTCACTGATGCTGGCAATCTTTCTCTTTCCTCTCTAATTAAAACTGCCCTCTCTGAAAAAGGTCACAGAATTCATCTTTTACATTCCAAGAATAGAGCTTTGGACTGCCTGGGGCAAATTTCCATGATTCTTCAGGTGTCCACCCTGTATTTTTAGAATAGTTCCAAGAGGGTTCACCTGAGAGAAAATATTTGCAATGCTTTAAATTAAAGTGGAAAAGATAAAGTCTAATCTTCTAGGGGGCACTGCAACTATAGCTGAAGAATGAAGCGAAACAGAGTCAGAGAGAGAGAGAGAGAAGTGTGCTAACCCACTTAATACATTTAGCATGAGAATACGGGGCTATCCTCCTTATGGATTTTGTTTGGGTTTCCCTAGTTCCTGGGGTCTCCTTTTGACTTTTGTGATGGGGGGCAGTACTGCACTCATTTCATAAACTAAGGCAATAACACCAGGTTGATGAATGCAATGCAGAGTTCTAGGAGCGAAATTCACCCAGGTCACGTACAATCATAACAAAATAATCTGCATAATTAATGAACTGTGACAAAATTCAGTTCTATTAAAATGCAGTCATATGTCATTCAACAGGGACACATTCTAAGAAATAGTCCTTAGGTAATTTCATGGTTGTGCAAACATTATAGAGTAGACTTAAGTGAAGTCAGTTACAACATCAGTAGGCCACATGATTTTACGGGACCACCACTGTGGATGTGGTCCGTTGTGGACTAGATGTCACGTGGTGTGTGACTGTTCCCTCCACTCAATGTAGACATTCTGACTTTTAAAAATAATATCTTGTTATCAAATACTTGAAGATGCTCACAAACGTCTCTCAGAGGTCAAGGGTGGGCGATCTGGAGATTGGATCTCTCACGCCTGTTATTTCTTCCTGGACTCTTGTAATGGGCTCCTAATTGGTCTCCCTGGCTCCACCCTTATTTCCCACCCAACAGCCAAATAATTTTTTATAAATGTAAGATTGGATCATTATCCTGCTTAAATCCCTCTAAAGACTTGGAGTAAACTCCCAAGCCTCCCCTTCCTGTCTGCTCCTGCTGGTCTACCTTTGGCACCCACAGTTGTCCTAATACCACAGCCACATGGCCTGACTCTCCTGCCTGAGAGAACCACGTTCAGTTTCTCCCAGGCCCTGCCACTCTTCCCATTCTGACTGAGGTGTGTGTCGGAGAAGCCAACCCACACCTCCCAATCTTTCCTGCTCCCAATTTTATTTTCCTCACTACTGGTATTGTCACCATCCAAAGTTACCTGATATTCATAGTTTTATTTAAATGTCACCAACCTACAAGTATTGTTCTATAACTTTATTTATTTATTTTGGTGCTGGGAATTGAAGCAGGGCCTCATGTAGGCTAGGCAGGTGCTTTACCACTGAGATATATCCCAGCCCACCAACCTTTTTAATTTTTATTTCGAGACAGGGTCTTGCTAAGTTGCCCAGGCTGGCCTCAAATCTATGATTCTCCTGTGTTGGTCTCCTGAGTAGCTGGAATTACAGGGGTATACCACTATGCTAGTTGTAACTTGATTTTTACCCCCTCATCTAACAGTATGTCTTGGAGATCTTCCCATGCCAAACCAGACCATTCTTTTTAATGGTATGGGCCACAATTTTGTTTAACTGCCTCCTTATTTAGTTCTGATTTTTTACTATTACAAATAATGCTGAAGTGACACAACCTCTTGAATCCATCTCTGTGCACATGCTCAAGTATTTTCTGAAGTATGGATTCCTGGAACTAGAATCGCCAGGTCAAAGGTTGTGCCCATTTGTCATTTTGATGGATGCTGGCTGCCATATTGTTCTCCTAAAAGGCTTTATCCATTTATCCTCCCACTAACTATGTGCTAGTATGTACACTTCCCCCTCATCCTCACTAATTAAAGTCATGTCTAAAAGAGTTTTTACTTAATTGACACATATGGTGTCTTATTTCCCGCCACAATCTTGAGGGTGATTTTTATACTGTTTTGTGCTGATGTCTCCCAGAGTCTTGCCTCTGGGTCAGCTGGGAGAGAAGTAGCAAAACTCTCTGTGAGCTCCAAGAGTTTCACAAGACAAATGAAACCTTTCAAAGCAACCTCATCCATCGCAGCCGAAGCCTCCTGTGTCCCACTGCTAGCAGAGTTCAATCAATAACCTGGTGAGCAGTGGGCCAGCCGACATTTCCTGCTCGCAGCTCTCTCTGCCATCCATCATCTGAACACATCTGAAGTGAGCCAATCTGCCCAAGAGCAAGCAGCAGAGCGCCAAGCCTAACGGTGGCTTCTCTGGCATTACTCAGAACGCTTTGTCTGGTTTCCCTTAAAGAGGAGCGAGGATCAGGGTCTGGTAATAGTCAGGCCTTCTGTCTCTGCAGATGGCTTCCCAGGCCCAGAGGGGAACATCTGCTCTCTCTAAGGGAGGGCAGGACAATAGAAGCAAGGAGCACCAAGAAAAACATCTTCTTGGGGCCGCTGATGAGCTTTGCTTAGATGTAATGTTCTCGCTTTGGCAAGCTGCATATTTTCATAAGGGTTTTTGAGTTTTCCTGGTCCTCCTCGGCCTTCTTCCCTGGAGTTGTTGGACTTCCACGGAAATAAAAATCATTTCTCAGTGCTGATCTTTTGTTAAGTTCTTTGCATGTAAGGACTCTATGAGCTGGATATTATCACTCCAGGATGGAGGTGAGTGGGCTCAGTAACTAGTGGGTAACCCAAGGTCACCCAGCCAGTAATACCTGGGCAGGATTTGAACAGAGGCCTATTAGCTTATGTTCCACTGCCTTCTAGGTGGGGGCTAGTGTCCTAGCCTAAGGAATTGCAAAAGTTTATTTGGGGGTGTTTACAGATTTTTGTGGATTTCTTTAATTTTAGTTTTTTTAGAGTAAAGTCCAAATAATGTATGTATGTAGACTGGGTCTCGCTATGTTGTCCAGGATGCTGTTAAAATCTTGGGTTCAAGAGACCCTGCCACCTCAACTTCTCCAGGACTACAGGTCTGCACCATCATGTCCAGCTGGAATTATTTTTATTTATTTTTTTCGACTTTTTTATTGGTGCATTAGAGTTGCACATATTGATGGGATTTGTTGTTCCGTTTTCATACATGCTTACAATGAAATTTGGCCAGTATGGAATGATTTTCAAATGGTGTCCTTTCTGTGTCTCCAAAAGAGTCCTAAACATGGTACATTTTTCTGTGAGTGGACTCCCTTGCTTCACTTTGGTGGTAGCTGATACATACCTGTTCTTTGGTTCTGCGCCTGAATGTTTCACCAGTTCATTGGGCAGCCTTGTCAAGGTGGGGAAAGGGCTTCCAACTGACTGTATTAGCTTCTGGTTACCGCTGGAATAAATGATCAAAAACGTATTGGCTTAAAGCAACACAGATTTATTATCTGGTAGTTTTGGAAGTCTTAAAACCAAGGTGTGAAATATACAATAAAAATTTTAAATGGTAACAAAAAAAATCAAGGTGTGTTCTCTCTGGAAGATCTAGGGGAAAATCTATTCCCTCATCTTTTGCAGCCTGCAGAGGCCATCTGCATACCTTATATCATGGCTCCTTCTTCCTGCTTCCAAGTCAGCAGAGTAGCAGCTTTAGATCTCTCTCTTTCTTTCTCTTTGCTTCTGTTGTCACATCTCCTTCTCTGACTCTGACCCTCCTACACCCCTTTTATAATGATGCTGGGCCCATCCAGATAAAATACAGGATAATTTCCTCATTTCAAGATCTTTAAATCACATGTGCAAAGTCCCTTTTGCCATGTCAAGATAACATTCACAGGTTCCAGGTGACTGTCCTTGGAGGGCTGTTATTTGGCCCCACAACCATGGTCAGGGACTAAAGTCTCCTGGGACCTGGAGCTTTTTGTGTTGAAACCAAGAAAGTCTCCACCAAACTTGGACAGTTGGTTATCCTAGAAAGAAGCTCCTGGTTGTGGAAAAAAAATATTTCTTCTTGGGAAGGTAGAAAGAGAAGATGAATACCAATAACAAAGCTGTAAAAGATCCACTGTTTTCCCAACAGCATTTCTTAGGGCAAAAGCAACGTTTTTGTTTTGTTTTGTTATGGTCCATGGGAGTCGAACCCAGGGCCTCACACATGATGGACAAGGCTCTACCATGGAGCCACATTCCCAACTCCTTTTATTTTACTCTGAGCAGGGTCTCACTCAGTTGCCCAGGCTAGCCTCTAACTTGCAATCCTCCTGCCTCAGCCTCAAAAAGGTTATTAAGGTGTGGAAAAAATAGATTTGTGGTTTAAAATAGAGCCCAATTCCATGCAGGTGACAGAGCTGTCACCCTATCATGAAGCCATGGTGGGCTTCCTGCCTTATGGGTCCTCTTCCTGCCTTTAGTCCTTCCCCCTCACCTTCCATCCTATCCCCCACCCCAGTCCAGCCACCCACCCTGTTAAATTTAGACTTACAGTCTGTGGGTTTCTAAAATAATTCTCTCCTGTGTTTTTGAGTCTCACTGAAGGGAGAGCTTCATTCTGTGTCATATTTTTGTGTGTATATTTAGTTTGTGTCATATTTTTACCCATATATTTAGCTTTCCACTTCTGAAGAAATAAATATATAAAAAAAAATCTTTTTCAACAATGGGTGAATTCCAAGAAGCCAGAAGGTTTTAGGAGACTGGGTCGGGGATGGGAATCTGGGTGGAAAGGATTTAATGGGGCCAAACTTCTGATGTGGCTCTTCAGGGCTGGTTCACTCCGCAGGGCCTGTCAGAAGTGACAGGTGTGGAAGTGAGGTCATAAATCACTTCTCCTCCCTGAAGACAAAGGGACTTGAATTCTCTCCGGCTAAAGGTAGTGGAACAAATGGGATCACCAGTAATGACAGCTGGCACAGGACTAGGAGCAGTGGCTGTAAGAACCAGAGAAAGGGCTGGAGATGGGGAACTAGAGAGGGTCAGGATTCCAGGGGTTCTGGGAAGCATTTGTACTTTCTCTGGTGAGTTCAGACAGCCTGAGGAGCTGGAGGGAGGCAGAGATATTCAGTCTCTGGGTCTCCAGTGCATCTTCTTGGCAGGCTGCTCTGTGCCTGGGTGTCTGCTTAGATGCATCCCAACCCCTGAGTCTCCACTGGCCACAGAGACTGGGCAGATGGACACACCACATCTGGGTACCCCATCATCCCCTTCGAAAAGCTAACTTTCATCAGTTGCCTTCTGAGTCAGAGAAACAAGACTCTAAAAGAGGTCTCTCACGCTCAAGAAAAAACTGTGGCCTTGTAACCTCAAGGGACTTTGTATGTCATTGCTTCTTCTATAGTCAGGGGTAATGGGTCCAAGGGAGAGAGAAGGCATCGTGCTGGTGTCCTGTCCTCCCGGTCCTCTGAGGTCTGATGACAAGCATCTGCAGATGGCCAGCCATGCAAGGGGGAGCAAAGCTGATGGCTTTTCCTGGAGGGGGCACATCCATAACTGGCCTGTGCTGATTGGGGATGTCAGCCCACCCAGCTAATCCTGTCCAGGGGATGCCAGGGAAGTGCCCATGGTCCCACCTATGGGTCAGACGTCAGAGATAACACCTACCCTTTCATACTTATTTCAGACTCAAGTATAATTTTCACTTATGACACGATTAGTACACCTTCCTCTCCCGGCTGTTGGTTGTCAGTTCCCAGTTTAAGATCACATATGTCAGGGAGGTGTCCTAGGCCACCCCATCCCACCAGGATAGCTCCCTCCTGGAGTCCTAGATCACTGAATATCCCTGCTGTCCATTTGGGCATCTATTATCTATGCTGTGTCCACTCATCAAACATCCAAACTCCTTAAAGATGAGGATTGTGTCCTGTTTTTCTGAGTCCCTCCCAGCAACTGGCCCAGAGCCTTACACATAATAAACACTCATCACATATTGTTAGGGGATGTTCAAGGTTCAGCTTGGTGGCCTGGGGTGGGTGGCTAAGTCTCCTCTACATTTTTTCCTTTTAGTCTGTAAGCAGAGATAACTCTCCTGGAGGGACTCAGCTTGATTTCTTCCTTTATTATCCAGTGTTTGATCTTTCTACAATTTAGAATGTTTACAAATCCACACGGCCTTTGTGAAATTCCCAAACAAGGAAAATACAGCCAGCTCCAGCTGTGAAGACGGCTGAGAAGGGGTCATTTCTAATTGCAACCGAAGGGTAAAAATTGAGTTAGTATTGATGCCCTGACCACAGTGTTTCCTCCATTAACTCCCTGGAAGGGGAGAGGAGATTACGCACCTCAGCCAGGAGCCAAGGTATGTGTCTCATGAATTTTTATTAACAGAAAAATTCTGTGTCATGTCTGTCTTAGTGGGTCAGTCCAGCACTGGCTACCAGGAAGGGAGATTTACCTGGATTCAGGTGGCCTGGGAGAAGCCGTGGGACACAGTAGACCCTCAGGGTCCTGAGGACAGGATGCAGAAATGGTGCTGCTGGCTGTGGGCATGGACCAAGTGAACCAAAGAGCAGGTCAGACCTGAGTGTAAAAATGTTGGAGCAATTTGGCTCCTTCCCTGGGACAGAATGGGTGGACAAAAATAGACTACATTTTGGAGGCCTGGCATGAAATTAAATTCCAGGGCCCAAGCTACAGCTCTGCCAATGGGCTGGCTTCCTGCCAATGTCCAGAAAGTCTTTGTCATGCAAGGTGGAGGTGGTGGCCCAGTGGGAGAGGAAGGAAAGCCTCCCCCCCACCACCCCTTAACCTTGCAGGGGGCTGCTCTGTCTATCTTTAGTATATATATATATATATATATATATATTAGTTGTAGTTGGACACAATACCTTTATCTTATTTATTTTTATGTGGTGCTGAGGATCGAACCCAGGGCCGCACATGCAAGGCGAGCGCTCTACCGCTGAGCCACATCCCCAGCCCCTATCTTTAGTCTTCACTGTTCAAAACATAGTCCTGTAGTCCAGCAGCACTGGCCTCTTTTGCAGGCGAGAGCGAGTATGTCAGAAATGCTGATTCTCAAGCAAGTGAGGCAAGGGGGATGCCCCTGGAGTGCAAAATTTAAAGGAGCACCCCAATGTTCAATAATTGAGATAAACACTATTTTAAGATATCAAAATTAATGCAAAAAAAAAATCATGATGAACAAAATACCAACATTTTAACCAAAGGCACGCTCTGACCCAGCACTGGAATAATCTCACCCTGCTCCCCTCACCCTAGTCTCAGCTTTGATCTCAGGCTCCACCCCAGACCTACAGAATAGGAATCTACTTTCTAACAAGATCCGCCGGGGAGGATTCCCATGCACATCAAAGTGTGAGAAGCACCACTTTAGAGGACACCCTGCCATGCCTTAACAACCCCAAAGTTTGGCATTCAGAGGGCAGCAAAAATGGAAAGGGAGGGGCAGAGAGAAAGTTCCAGAAGCCCCCAACTGGAACCAGCTTCTTGCCACTGACCTGGATATTTGCACACCACCACCTTAAAACTGCGGTGTGTGTTAGATTAGCATGAATTTAAAAATCTTTTTAAAAAAATAATTATCAATTCATGGGGGAGTTGCAAGGATAATACAGAGAGATTCCAGCTGCCCTTCACCAGTTTTCAATAGTGGTTACCATCTTAGTCCATTTGGACCTTAGGTGGGGTAACTTATAAAAAAAAACATGAATTCATTGTTCACAGTCTGGAGGCTGGAAAGTCGAAAATCAAGGTGCTGGTAGATTCCACGTCTCCTGAGACTCTGCTCCTCATAAACATTCTGTGTGTCCTCATATGGTGGGAGGGCAACAGCGGGGCACAGGAGCTTCCTTGGGACTCTTTCATACTCTTAAAAATATTGCTGGGATGTTGATAGGAATGCATGAAATTTATATATCATTCTGGGAGGAATTAACCTCTTTACTGTGTTGAGTCCTCTAATCTATGAAAGCTATTTACTCAGATCTTTTTTGATTTCTTTTATCAGCTTTTTGTAATACTTAACATACAAGCCCTGTATCTGTTTTTTTTTTTAATTTATACCTAAGCATTTTATTTTTTTCTGAGTGACAAGTTGCCTTGTATTTTTAGTTCAGTTTCCATGTGTCTGTTGTTAGCATATAGAAATAGAATTCATTTTCTTATGCGGATCTCGTATCTTATGACCTTGCTGAACTCAGTTCACTTCTTAGTTCTAGGAGTTTCCTTGTAGATTTCTTGGGATTTCTAAGTAAACCATCATGTCATCTACAAATACAGATAGATAGGTTTTGAAATTTCCCCTTTTTTTGATACATCTGTCCTTCATTTCCTTTTCTGACTTTACTGTGCTTGCTAGAAAGCTGCTACGGTGTCAAATAAAAGTGGTGAAAGTAGAGGTCCCTGATCTTAAAGGTCCTCTTGATCCTAAAGGGACGCGCTCTGACTTTCACCATGAAGCATGACGTTAGTTGTAGGTTTTTGTAGGAATTTCTTTATCAAGTAAAGGAATTTCCTTCTTATTCCTACTTTACTGACAATTTTTGTCATAAATGAAGGTTGAATTTGTCAACTGCTTTTTCTGCATCAGCTAATAGGATCATGTGATTTTTCTCCTGTTAATATGGAGGCTTATACTGAATGATACCTCAGAGAGTGAAACAGCCTGCGTCCCTGGAGTCCAGGCCTCTTGGTCCTGGCATAGAATTATTTCTTTTTATATATGTAGCTGGATTCTATTTGCTAATATTTTGCTAAGGATTTTTATGTACATATAGTCATAAGTGATGTTTAATACACAAAATGAATTGGAAAGTGTCTCTTTTCCATTGTAGAGTTGGTAATTCATTAAATGTTTGATGGGAACCTCGAGTAGAACCATCTGGGCATTGTGCACATTTATATTCATAAATATAATTTATGAATTATATGATCTATATTATATAATTTATAAATTCGAGTTCATCCTCATTACAATCTTGCAAAGAAGGCATTTTAAAAATATGGAACTTAAAGCTCAGAGAAATTAAGTGCCTGGCCCAAGGTCTAAAAGTCTTCTTATCCCAAGTTCAGTGTCATTTCCAGTATTCCACAGTTCTGGGTTTGTCTAGGCAGACTTTTCAGGCATTTGAAATCTCTTTGGGAAACAAGGAAAGAGAATCATTGGATGTGTTCCCTGTCACTTTTGTTTAGCTGGGTGCCAGTTCTTTCTTGCTTGACATGCCTTTCAAGGTAGAGAATAACAAGACAACTAGCAAACTGCAGAGTTTAAACCTAGGATTCTCAGTACAATCTTATAAAGGCACAGTCTAAAAGATGGATGCTCCTTGCATGGCTGTGATGTGTCCCGCTGAAAAGCCCAGGGGCAAAACAAGACAAAAATATCTGGATAGAGGAGTAAATCCTGCTTTCTGGGTCCCTAAGCATTTTCTGGAAAGTTACCAAGGGTCATCTCCCTTATCTACCCTCATCACCCACATCAAAATTTCCATCTTGGAATGATTATCTCTGTGTGTGTGTGTGTGTGTGTTACAGATCTGGGATTGAACCTTGGTCTTCTAGGCAAGTGCTCTGCTACAGAGCTACACACCCCATGCTTTTTTTTTTTTTTGAGATGGGATATCACCAAGTTGCCCCGGCTGGCCTCCATCTTGTGATCCCCATGGCTCAGCCTCCCAAATCACTGGGAGCACCAACATGTACCACCACGCTCTGCATTTTTATCTCTTTTAAAATAGGTCTTTGACACCCTAGACATTTTTCACCACTTTCACTATGCCTTCTGTAAATTTTTCTTCCAACTCAGAGCATGTCACATCCCTGTTTGATAGCCTTCAGTGATTCCCTGTTGTCCTTAGAGGCCAACTATATAGTTGGTGTCTATGTATGTCTATGGTTCTCAAACTTTCCAGAACAGGAGAATCACTTGGGAAAAATTACTTAAAAATGCAAAATGTTAAGTCCCAACCTCAGACTCTGGTTCAGTTAACTCTGGATTTGGGACCTCAAATCTGCATTTCAGTGTCCAACTTCCAGGTGATTCCCATGCAAATAGTGTACAAAATACATATGATGCAATAGTTATCCTGGGTAAAGTTCACACCCCTTGACCTGCTTTCCGGGTCCACAGCAATCCAACTTTCTCAGCCCACAGCACCCTTACCTTGCTCCCTGCTCCCACTCCGAGAAGACCAGCCACAGCCCAACCATCATGCTGAGACTAAACCTGTTGGGGAGCCCGCTTTTCACTGTGCAATTTCTGCACATCAGCTGGAACTCTTCACTCTACTTAGAAGACTCACCTTCACTCTGCCTACTGAAGCCCTGTCTTTCTTCAAGGCCAAATTTTAATTAGTCTACTTTTTCCAAGAAGTCATTCTCGGCTCCCCAGGGGAAAATTCCTTTTCTCCTTCCTCTTAGCGTCTCAACGATGGCACACAGTAGTTCAGACTATAGCTTTGCCACCCACTGATAGGTCATGACCAGCTTTTTATTTAAATTTATGATTATTAGACTAAGAATACACTGGAGAATAACAACGCCTAGTACAATAATGAGGGTCTTGTATTATATTCCAGTTAAATATACATATGTATGTTTTGTGTCCTGATTTCAACGCATCCCAGACTGTAGGTCATAGTAAAACAAGAACGTTGAAGGCCACTGCTGTAGCACTCATCCAATTCAGTCTCGTTAGAACCATCAGGATGACTTTCTGTTTCCCCGTTATGTGAACCTTTGAAGAATAATAAATAAAGTTCTCCTCACCCTCACATTCCTGTAGCATCTGTCAGGGAGTTTTGTGATCAATAAACATTTACTAAATTGAATTGAACTGCATGATCACAGAAACTCTTCTGGATTTAACTCTTCAGGGTTGTAGGGTTGGGGTGATTCCTTTCAGAAACTGTCTCTTTTCAAGGCAGGGAAGGTTGGAGCATTGCCTGGAGAGGGGGTTCTTTGTCTTGTCCAGGAAAAAGACAGCTTCTAAGGCAATTCATTGGTACAGTGGATTTCCCTGAGAATTCTGAAGCGAGGTCTGAGGAATGGAGTGGGCGGTTCTCTGGACAAAGAAAGATGACTCAGCAGAAGGACACCCTAAAGAAGCAAGAATAGGGGCAGGCAGATCCATAAGTGTTCTGGGTGTGAACATTTGATGAGCATCCACTGCTCAATAAAGAAGTCACTCTGCTGAGTGCTTAAGAACCAAAGGAGTCTTTAGCCTGGGTGACAAACTGGACCATGCTTGGACTACAGTTGTGTTTTCTTAAACCTTCCCAGTGCTTCCAAAGGCAGTGTCACTGTCCGACCTACGTGAAGCTACATGCAAATCATTTCATGCTCAGCTTGCTTCTCACTCCTGTGTTAATTGCACATCTCTTTGAGCCTGAGTTGGGAATCTCTTTCCTACTGCAAAGAAGAGCCCTGTCTTTGAGGAACTCAAGAGAAGAGAAGTTGGGTCAACATCTTTCAGAGACAATTTCCAGGCCCCTGGGACTGAGTGCATAGGAAGTAGGAGGGCAAAGTCCAGAAGAGGGGACATAGGACCGAGAAGGCAGACTGGAGTGGAGTAGAGCAGGGCTTCTAGTGAAGTGCTTGGGTGAGGAAACAGTAAGGAGAGGACACTTTTTGGAGGGAAGGGCGAGTAAGGAAGTCCTGGCTGATTGCAGAAGAGGACCTGTGACAGCCAAGGGCCAGATGCACATGACTGGGATGTGAAGAGCCAAGAGAAGGGAAGATGGGCTGTGGAATTCATTCAAATATCAGAGGAGTTTAATTACAAGGCCTTGAACTTGGCCTCAGCATAAGACTTGGAAACAAGTGAAATAATATTGCTCTTTTAAAAAGCAAATGTGACACAACTATTAGAATAGCTAAAACCCATAAACCCAACAACATGAAATGTTGATGAAGACATGGAGCAACAGGAACTCTCATTCACTGCTGGTGGGATTGCAAAATGGTACAGCCACTTTAAGACAGTTTGTCAGTTTCTTACAAAACTAAACATACCCTTAACCATATGATCCGGGGCCACATTTTAGATGTTTACCCAACTGAATTAAAAACTTATGTCTACACAAACACCTGCACATGAATGTTATACCAGCTTTATTTATAATCATCCCAAACAGGAAGCAACTAAGATGTCTTTTTGGCAGATTGATGGGTGAACAAGTAGAGGTGTATCTAGATAAGGAAATACTATTTAGTGATAAAAAGAAATGATCTGTGAAGCCCTGTAAAGATATGGAAGAAATTTAAATGCATATTGCTTAATGAAAAAAAAGTCTAAAAGGCTTTGTATGATTCCAACTATATAGCATTTTAGAAAAGGAAAAATCTCTAGAAAGGTTAAAAAAAAATCTGTGGTTTCCAGAGGTTGAGGTGAGAAGGAGGGACAAATAGATGGAGCAAAGCAGCTTTTCACTTATTTAATGATACCCTATATGATGCTATAATGGTGGTACATACAGAGCTCTATAGCACAGAGTGAATCATGAACAATAGTTAACAATATGTTAGTATTGATTTGTCAGGTGTAGAAACACTCTATCCTAGTACAAGATGATCAATATAATGAGGGACGCTGTTAGGTGAGAGGTAAAAGGAGGGCGGAATATATGGAATTCTATATACAATCTGCTCAATTATTTTGTAAATCTAAAACTGTGCTCAAAATAGTCTCTCTCTCTCTCTCTCTCTCTCTCTCTCTCTCTCTCTCTCATTTTTTTTTTAATCAAGAGATTTCACATTGAAAGAGTAAAAAGAAGCAAATGTGGTGGGATTTATTTTTAGGTGTTAAGAGAACCAGTAAGGCAGTCCTGGAGAATGCTCGTCAAATGCTCAGCTTTCACATCCACATTCCTTCACTGTAAGATCCCCATCCTTTCTCTGAGATGCAAGCTCAGAGAAAGATACAAATCCTGTTGGGATTTGTATAAGGAGCCCCCTAGGAAGCAAAATATGGCTAGACTTTCAGCTCCTTCCTAGTTTGCTGAGCTTTGTCATGAAAATACAATTGAGCTTGTCTGATAAATTTGGATAAGCAATATCACATTCCTTCCAAAGGAAAAAAGACTTTTCTCTGGCCATTTTTTTTTTCTCAGCCAAGGGTAATGACGGTGGACTTGCAATTCTCCATAATTATGTGAAAGGCCCTTTACATTTGTTTTGGTGGTTTTTCTCTTCTTAGTAACTAGATGAAGCAATCAGCATGTCTTTCATATCATAAGGAGCCCTTTTCCCCCTTTCTTTTTAAACTACTGCTTCTCATTGGAATTTCTGCAAGTGACAATAGAGGTAAATTCCAACTGTCTCTCTAGTGGCTCTTAATGAGGTGTTTGTTTTAAAGCCCTCCTTGGGCTCCTCTGACAGAGAACCTTTAAAACTGGATTAATCCTCTTGAGTTCTAAATCCTTTCGCTTCAGGGGCTTCCATAACCTTTTGAATTACCAGCATTTTGCTTTGAAAGTTGACACTTCCTATTTAAATGGCAAGAAATAAGCCTTAGCAGTAGAGAGCTGAACATATTGATTTCAATTATCACCTTTAATCCACACCTTTCCTCTTTGTCACGTGTGATTTTTCTTCTCTTAATTAGAAAGAGCCAGGGATTATCTGCACAAAACTGGAAGGTTTATTGTGATTGGCGGGATCGTCTCCCCGGTCCACGACTCCTATGGAAAACAGGTGGGTCCCTTCCTTTGCCCTGCCCTCTGCTCCTTCACCCCACCCCTCTCACCTGATTCCTCCTCTGGATAAAACTGCCCCCATGGTCTGCGATGCTAAGATCCTTGAAAATGCAAAATACTCGAATACAGAGTCCCGTCTGAGTCCCCCTTGTCTCAGGACATCAGTTAGACCTGAATGAGTGGGTGTTGGGGCAGCAGCTGGGAGCAACTGCTGCCAGAGACAGGCAGCCACACACAGTGCCATGCCCAGACAGAGCTCATTAGAGGAGGAGCAGGCATGCCCGCGTGTTGTCACTTGGCCTCAATGCCAAATTGGCACCTGGTTATGGGTTGAGCAGCCCGGGGCAAGTCTTTGTTGGGATTTTAGGAGAAAACAGCCCATGCCTTTAAAAATCTGATTTAAAATTCTTTTGCCTGCCCCTACCTTCCTGTGTCACTTTTCCTGGTCATTCCTCTTCCTCCCACAGATACACGTGGTAGGCGCTGGGGGAAGCCTCCTGTGCTGCCGGACTGTGCCATAAGACCAGGCTGAGTTAGGTCTCCCCTCTGTGCAGGGCACACTCCAGCTGCCTCAGAAACCGTAGCTTATCCATCAGCCTGGTTGGGCTGGTACCCTCCCACATCCATCTTCCTTTTTCCTTCCCCTCGCCACTCCATGCCTGTCTGTGGGGCAGATGGACAAGTAAAGGGGTCACAGCTCTCATTCCCTCTCACCACCAAAAACTGGTGGCACTTCGGTAACGGGCTGGCTTGGGCTGCCGTTCCAGGGGTGCTGTGGGGAACAGAGGGGCCTCCCAGTGACTGCTCTGTTGCTTCCCAGGGCCTCGTGTCTAGTCGACACCGCCTCATCATGTGTCAGCTGGCCGTCCAGAACTCCGACTGGATCAGGTAGGGCTGGCCGCAGGGGGCCGGGCAGGCCCTGAGCTCACTGTGGGTGGGGCTGGGAAACAGGAAGAGCCCGGCAGTACTTTGGACCCCAGGAGGGCAGGGCGGTGGAGGGAGGCTATCAGCCATGGACAGGTCATAGGCAGGTAGACCTCCAGGGGTGGCCCAAGCGAGAACTTTAGTTTTGCCCTCAGCGGTCGAGATTTTGAAACTACAGAGGGAACTTTTAAGACACATCGGCTTTGGCACATCTGGATTCTGGTGTGATTCTTAGAGCTTCCATAAGCATCACTGGGTTTTGGGGGAGACCTGGCCAGAAATATCCCCAATACCCCCCCCCCCACTTTCAGTCCTGTTCACTTCCAGTAACTCTCATTTCCTTTCGGGAACGTTCCGTGCCCTTGGCAATTGCCCATTCCCACCCTCTCTCCCTCCGGGACCCACACTGACTCCCGGACAGAGGTGTGGGACCTGTAAGCATTGCCCTGAACAGTGTTCAGACTAAGTCAGACTCAGAAAGCCTTTCTGCTCCTCGCTTTTCCCAGTCAGACATGCCCCTAAGATGGCAGTGTTCCCCTGACCCCATCTGCCGAGCTTGCAGCATAATTAAAGCAAGCTTCCAATAATTATGCTAATTATTCTCCCCTAAATTCCTACCGCTATCATTTGCATGAGATGATGATGTTTTTTAAAAAGTCGCAGCACACCATTTGTGCTCTGATTTCCCCTGTGGGAAGACAAGCAGCACCTCAAGGTCTCCACGAAAGGAGGAAAGTGATGGGAAGCTGAGCTCAGACGAGGGGGGCAGAGTCAGCCCAGGAGGGACAGTGGGCGGCCAAGGGAAGCGACAATAATGACTAAACGGTGGTCCTGGCCACTGGAGCGCAGTGAATTGTGTGAGAAGCATGTGCCCTTTATGGACTTTCTCACCCCCCTCGAGACACAGGTAGGTAGAAAGACAGCTGCTCTTTCTCAGATGGGACACAAGCCAGGAGAAGTCAAAGGGCCTGAGCGATAGTCCCTCTGTGGTTGAGTCAGGATTAGAAATGAGGCTTCTCCAGATCTCCCAGGGAAATGGAGTCCAATAGGGAAAACATGAAGCAGGAGGCTGTTCCTGTTTGGATACGCTTAGAAGATTCTGGAATAATTTCCTTATTCATTCAGTAAATATTCACTGGGTGCCTACTGGCTGCCTTACACTGTTCCAGGCACTGGTTAAATCAGAATTGAAATCACCACCAGAATTGAGATCACCAGGGAGTCTTAGAGCAAGCTCTAGAGATGGGAGCTGGCAGGCCCCCAACCCAGGGAGCCTGAGTAGCCAGGTCAAGTGTCTGGTCATCTCTGGCACCTTGTGCACCCAGAACAGGGAGGGGGGCTGGGGATCTGGGAGGAACAGGCTCTGGGCAAAACCCTTTCATAGCTTTCAGTTAGTGTGATCTCATCTCTGAAAACCTGAGGTGTTGTGTGCATGGTAAGGGGTGGACAGGGAATGCTCAACTGCTAAGGAAATGTTTGAGAAATATCCCAATTTAGCAGCTCATTAAGTTGGCAATTAAGCCCGAGAGCCACATCAGTCTGCTTACCTCACCAGCTAGCGCGCAGGAGGGGTGACTTTAGGCCTGAGCCTAGGCCTGGTCTGACTGCTGTGCCTCATGCCCAGGCCTGCAAGGTACCCCAGTGCTCAGGGAGGCAGACCCAGCTGATGCTCCAGGATCTTACCTGCCTGGCAAGGGAAACCAGAGCCCCCATCAAGTGGGGGCTTAATCTTTGTCACAATCCTGCAGGATTCAGAGGATTGGCTTTTGTAAATAAGAGCAAGACACTCCACTAAGTACTGTACATATAAAATTTACTAAGTCCTTCTAGCAAAACCATAAGATAGTTGCTACTGTTATTCCCATTTTATAGATGGGAAAATGAGGCATTGAGAAATCACCTACCCAGCTGGAAAGGCTGAGGCTGGGGATTTAACCCAGGCAAACTGTCTCCAGCATCTTTTCTCATAAGCTTATACCAGACTCCTCTCACTTCACAGAAGAGGAAGCTGAGGTCAGTTTCACGCCCAGGTTTTATCTGAGTAGAGATCTAAGCCCTTGATGTGACCAGCTTTGCCCCCTGAGCTATGGTGAGCCCCTGAGCTATGGAGGGAGGAAAGAGCGTGGAAATGGAAACTCTCTCCATGTTAGGGTGGACCCGTGGGAGTGCTACCAGGACACCTGGCAGACGACATGCAGTGTGTTGGAACACCATCGGGACCTCATGAAGGTGAGCCGGGCCCCAGCCAAGGGGCGGGTGGACTACGGGGAGACAGGGGAGGGGCTGTGCCCACAGAAGCCAGGCATCAGGAACAGGGACTGCTGCCTCCTAGCTGAAGAAGGCTTCCTCCTTCTCTGCCGGCTGTAAGAGGGGCCAGCCAGGGGGTGGGGGTGGCAGGAAGGGAAGTGGTGAATTAGGAAGGAACCCGGAGCAGCTCAGGGGGGCTCCCTGCCTTCCACCCTCTAACTCAGCCTCCCATTTGGATGTGACATGATATTGTTGCTGCTGCGTGTGACTTGGGCAGCTTTCAACAACTGGGAGCAAGTTCAAGGTGGGATAAGGAGACCACAGCTGCAGGACTACAGAAAGCGAGGAGAAGGGAAGGCTAGGCCGAGAAAGGCAGAAGAGAGGTGCTGGAGCTGGTTTGGGCAGCCAGGCCCTCTGCTCCATCCTCTGCTCCATGGGTCCCCTTACTCCAGGGAAGGGGCTGCAGCCGGGCACCACACACCTGCTGGCCATTGTGCCGTCAATCCCATTCATTGCTCCTCACAAAGCCTCAGGGCAGATGGTGTCTGATCCCTGCTTTATTATCTGGTAAAAGGAAGCCCGTGTACCTGAGGTCACACTGTGAGTGCCCAGTGAGCACTGATGGATGATAACTCCCATATTCCTGATTGGAGCCCGGGGCCTGCGTCTGGGGCCTGTGTGTATCTGGGCTGCAGACTCAAGGACTGGCTGCCAGGTTAGAGTGGGCCATCCACAGCCAGCAGCACCGACAGTGTGCACAGAAAGCACCCGTCCCAGATCAATACCAACCCATCGATCCCACAGTGACAAGATGAAAATGGCACCGTCAGTGGCAAGAACCTGATGAACCAAGATGACAAACCATAAATTGGGCTCTGTCCCCTGACTCTGATGTAGAGCCCTCCTAGGCCCACACCACCATCAGCAAGCTGTGGTTCCCATCTGGGAAGAGCCTCCATCACATTCCATCCCATCTTGGCCTTTCACTGTCTTCTCCTTGGGGAGCACCCCCTGACCCCCTCACTCCACCAGAGTGAGCTTCCTTTTACTAGACATGAAGCTTTAAGGCTCCAGACCATCCTGGGGAGCACAGCAAGAGAAGTAGGGAAGCCAACTGGCTGTTGCTCCATCTATTAAGCCCACCCCCCCTTGGAAGTGAGTAGAACTGATATCCTTTCTATCCACTTTTGGAACTCTTCACACACATCCTGACTCTTTCCTGATTTCCTTGATAGGTCTCTGACACAGAGTCACCCTGACATGCTCCTCTGTGCTGGCCTCAGCAATAGAAATAAAAGACACCCCATCTTACTGCATAAGGACAGGTCAGTCAGGATAGGCTAAGATACGCTGAAGTGACAGGCATCCCTACATTCTCAGTGACATCAGACAAACTTATTTCTCACACTCCATGCCAGCCTAGGGGGGTGGTCACCTGGAGGTCTGCTCTCCTTCTAGTCACAGATGCCTCAGGATCCATGACAAGAGGGAGGAATCAGGGGACCTTGCAGGCATTTCTTTTCTTTTCTTTTCTTTTCTTTTCTTTTTTTCCTATGAGCCAAGCACTCATCAAAAAAAAAAAAAAAATTTGATGAGTTAACATCAGATTATTTATTTTGCTTACTCAAAATAAGGACAAGGGAACTTCACTATTTCGCCAGTTGAGAATGGCTGTTCTCCCTCCAATCCAGATTTCTCTTGGAGGACCAGATGTGTCAGCTTGGTTTGATTGACTCCATGTTGTTCCCCCACCCCCCCCTGGAATATTGTCTCTGTTGAAAAACTGGCTTCACAAAGAAGGTGGCAGCAGGAAAATTTCAGAATCCAAAGCTTAAAAATAAGTCTTGGGCAGTGTGGGGTTATTTTCTGTCTCTGGGAGGGATCATCCGGTGTCTGAGGCCTGGAGACAGAGGCAAAGTCCCCAGCCGCCCATCCAGGAGATGTCACTCTCAGTAGTGTCTGGTGTCCTGACCTTTGCTCGCCCAGGATGACAGTGGGTAAGGAGCAGCAGGTCACAGGGGCCCCCTGACCCTCTGGGAGACAGAGCTCTCCCTGGGCAGACCCCAGGGCTGAGGGTCAGCGGCCAGGGGAGAATCATGTCAACGTCTCCCCGCCTGTGGTCCCTGAGGTCCTGGGGCAGGGATGCAGGAGACAGCTAGTGTCATAAGACGTCCCCATCCCCAGCAAGGTTGGGCGCCTGGCTAAGCGAGGAGAAAGTTGGTGTTCCTCCTCAGGGCCTGGCCCCTGTGCTTGGCACCGCCTGGAAGGGGAGGAAGTGACACCCAGGGGAAGGCTGGGAAGTGAGGCCACCATCGTCACATTCAAGTTCAGGGTGCTAAAGCTCAATCTACCCCCCAACAGGCCCCATACTTAGCTCCCCTTCATGGGCCACGTCCCTTCTGAGAGTCAAGCCATGCCCTTTATAGGCACAAGGACCCAGAAGTTCCAGGGACACGTCCATGTTTAGGCCCTCGGATCCAGATCCAGAAGTTTCAAAGGTGCACATCCATGTTTAGGCACCTGGATCCGGAAGTTCCTTGGGCGCACATCCATGTTTAGGCCGTAGCATCCAGAAGTGCCTCAGGTACACATCCATGTTTAGGCCCCCAGATCCGGAAGTTCCTCAGGTGCACATCCATCTTTGGGCCCTCGGATCCGGAAGTTCCTCAGTCCTCCATGTTTAGGCTGTGGCATCCGGAAGTTCCTCAGGTGCACGTCCATGTTTAGGCCCCTGGATCCGGAAGTTCCTCAGGTGCATGTCCATTTTTAGGCCCCCAGACCCTGATATTCCTCAGGTGCACGTCCATCTTTGGGCCCTCGGATCTGGAAGTGCCTCAGGCGTCCATGTTTAAGCCGCAGCATCCTCCTTGCAGGCATTTCTGAGCGCTGGTCATAGTTGTGGCCATTAAGCCTGGCTGCTGTTTTGTTGTCCAAATGACCCGGCTTCCTGGACACTCCCTCTTTTACTCTTGCCCAAAGCATGAGTCTGGACCAGAGAAACTCAGCCAGAAGCCCCAGCTGCTTCTGGCTGATGGGCAGAGGCTGGCTGACCATTTAGGTCACAGATGGTCCCCTGCTTTGGAGCAGAAGCTTGGAGCCGCTTCCCAATCCCCCTGAGCCTTCCCAGTTGTGGTGTGAGGCCAGTGCTCCTGGCATGGAGAAGAGATGTGCCAGAGAGACAGGCGCTCAGGGCTGTTTGGAGAGGTCTCTGAGCCACTGGGAGTTGAGAAGGGCGGGGGCGGCACATACCGTCAGCCATTTTCTTCTCTGGGAGAGAGCAATTCAGTGGGGTTTGTCCAGCAAGAGGGAGAAATTCCTCAGCTAGTTAATAACCAGACCAGTTATTAAATGAGAAAATGTGCCACTTTCTTTTCTGGTGGTAAAAGAATAACAAAAGGAGGCAGACCACGCCTCCTACTCCATCAGCACAGCTGGGCAGAGAAACCCACAAAGCAGACTGAGAAGATCTGAGTCCACAGCCCCAGCTGGCTCCCAGATGGTGGCTGCATGCTGCTGTGACCTTTGCCTATGAGGAGCATGACAAAAGTGACAGGTTCCCCCACAAGACACAGGCTGCTTTTCCAGGGCCCAGAAGGACTTGCGAGCCATTCTGCCTGCAGGGTGGCTGTAGAAGAGGTGCTCAGACTATCATCCCAGCCCTGGAACTCGGGGATCCTTTAACACTGCAGGACTCTGATCCAGAAAGGGTGGTGGGCGGGAGTGGGTGGTAGGCACCATCGCTCTCCAGATGCTGCCTTCAGGGGAGGGACCCTGAGTAAACAGTGGCCCTTGTGAAGCTAAGGGACTGAATACTGGTCCTTTGTTTCTGCTGCACCATAGCTGGTCTCCCACTCACTCTGGGCGAGGGAGGGTTGCTTCTGGGTCAGCTGTGAAGAATGCTGTGTGATCAGCTCTACGTTTTCTGCAGCCCTGGGGAAAGCAGCAGGCCTGATAGCACAGGATAATGAAGAATACACATCGAATTTCCGCTTGGCTCTGGAATGTGTATTCACACCGCTGAACAGGCCAGAGAGGGCTCAGAACCCACCCACTCGCTTCCTGCAACACGAACACAGCCCATTCTGCCTGGCGCTGCTCTCTCGCTTGGCTGTGTTATTGACATCTCTGGCCTGAAGAGGCTGCAGGTGGCCATAGTACCTCGTGTTTGCATGACCTTTCCCAAGCTCACGGAGCCCTTTTGCAGACATGATCTCATCTGAGCCCCATGAAGCAGGCAGGAGGGCCAATATTCGTGAGACACAGAAGGTTGTCCTTTCGGCTGACGCTCACAAAGTTTCTGTCATCTGTCAAGGACTCCATAGGCACAATGCATGTGCTCAGTAATCCTACGACAGTCAAAAAGGCAGGTAAATTGTTAGACTTGAGTTGAGACTCAGGACAGATGAAGTAACTGTCCAACGTCATGTAGCTCAAGGGAGGCAGAGCTCAGATTTGAATCCATGTTTGTATAGTGATACATCCCATGCTTTTCCCTCTGAGCGTCCCTGTCACCTGACAGCCTAATGACCACATGGTGCAGTTGGATCTAGAACCGATGCCCGGGGCTCTCCCTCAGCTCTGCGTACTGTGATGGACAAACTGATGACCATTTGGAGATAACTGGGAAACGCTTTTCAAAGTCACTTAGCTAATGTCACAGACCCAGTCCTTCTCCTTCTCCCTAGAGGGTGACCGGTTGCATCCTCTCCAATGTCAACACACCTTCTATGACACCTGTGATCGGACAGCCCCAACATGAGACCCCCCAGCCCATTTACCAGAACAACAACAACGTGCCCGCCAAGCCCACTGCAGGTAGGAGAATGTTGGTACAGTTCGTTTCAATCTTCAGAATCACTTAGAGGGCGCGCTAAAGCACTCACAGCGGGGCCCGACCCAGAATTTGATTCAGTAGGCCTGGGAGAGGGAGGAGGATTTGTATTTTTAATAAGATAATGCTGATGCTACTGGTCCATGAACTGTGCTTTCAGAACTGTTAATAGAGAGCATCACCATTAGAGAGAGAGAGAGAGAAAGAGAAATGATGGTGTGCATTCTTCTTGTGCATTTAAATAGAATTACATTAACTAGAAATTAAATATACAAAAGGGAGCATTTTTCTCTGCCTCTGCCAGGGAGGTCGAGGGTCTTGCACAAGGTCACACGGTGAGGAAGTGGCAGGGACAAGATCCATACCCAGGCACTTTTAGTCACTTCATTAGACAGAGAACAAAGGCCACCAGCACTTACTCACCACCAAATACTGTGTGTCTGAATAGTGCTCAGAGCTTTCTATATGTTCTCATTTACCGCAGTGATTCTACCCACAGGTGCTATATTCCCATTCACTAATACAAAACAGAGATTCACAGTACAGGTTGCTGATTGCCTAAGGTCGAAGGGCTAGAGTTCATACTAAGTACTGTCAGGCTCCAAGGTCCACACTCAAATTATTCTTCTAGGCAATTCCAAGAGTCAGATGCTACGGCTTTTCAAGCCTAGGGATCATAAGCTGTCGTATTTTGGTCTATCATAAACTGGGTAATTTGCAAAGAGTCAGAATCTCAGTTTGCATACAGCTACTTGTGGGGGCTCAGAAAAAATTTCTGGACTGGAGCCCAGAGAGATAATTGAATACCAGATCTCTCTCAGCCAGATGAGATTTGGGTGTTACTTACTGTCCAGTGGACAGAGCCTGTCCTAAGGATAGACTCATGACAAACCCAGCGAGGAAATGCTCATGATATAAAAATGAGAAAAGCCAATAGCGTAAATACCCTTTAAATGTAGCATCTGTCCACTTATGTCGACACACCTGCAAACATACATTTTAAAAATGGAGGAAAATCATCACTACACCAATGTGTTAGTGGTGATTATCTCTTGAGGTGGGATTAGGGCTGCTTTTTGTTTCCCTCTTTATATATTTCCCTCTTCTAAGTTTTCCAAGTTTTCAAAACTGTAATGACCATGACTAGGAAATAGATTCCAGTCTGTGGCTCACCATGCTTAGGCGTTGTGTTCACCTTGGACTGTGAACAAGAAGATGGAACTTTTGTTGTGATCTTTCTGTTCTTTCTCTCCACCCTCCTCCTGCCTTCCGCTCCCAGCCCCACCCCCTCCAGTGCACCCCTCCTGTTGACAGTGGGCCCCAAGTGTAAGTTGTGAGTGGTTCTCTCCCTCTGTCCCTGTCTGTCTTGCTCTCTCCCATAGCCAAGATCTTGGGGAAGGTGGGAGAAAGCCTCAGCCGGATCTGCTGTGTCCGCCCACCCGTGGAGCGCTTCACCTTCGTAGGTAAGGAAGCCATGGTCTTCCTTTCCCGTCCTGTTTCCTTTCTCTCCTCCCTTCGGTCATCAGCAAATACCCAGGAGCACCTATGCTATGATCTGAATGTCTGTGTCCCTCTAAAATAGATAACATTGAAATTCTAACCCCCAAGGTGACAGTTTTAGGCAGAGGGGCCTTTGGAAGATGATTAGGTCACAAGTGGAGCCCTCATGAGTGAGATTTCTGCCCTTACAAAAGAGGCTCCATCGTGAGGACACGGTGAGGGGTGCTGTTCATGAACCAAGAAACACGTCCTCACTGGTCACCACATCTGCCAGCACCTTGATCTTGAACTCCCCAGCCTCCAGAACGGTGACAAATACATTTCTGTTGTTTGAAGCCACCCAGTTTATGGCATTTTGTCATAGCAGCCTGAATAGAAACCAAGACAACTTATGGTCGGGTGACCATTTATAGAGCAATGGTTGGAAGAGGTGAGCAGGACTATTCCAGGCTCACGGTGCCAATCTGTGATGGGATCCCAAAAGGCATGGCCCCCTGGTCTTGCTGCCTGGGCAGATTTCATGGCCTTTGCCCTCCTCCAGGCTGTGCTCATTCCTTATCCCACACCCCACAGAATGTGTCTGTACACCTGAAGGGTTTTGATCAAGAAACTGTCCACAGGTCAGAATCTGCCCCTGGCTGGCAGTGCCTGTCCTACCAAGAGGCATGAGCTTTTCCCTTCAGCTCTGTCTTTTTCCTGTTTTTCCTGTTCCCCCAAAGCTCCTCATGGAGGAGAGTATCAGAGTCCCTGGGGCTTTCTTCTGAAAACCCCCAATTTAACTGCAGATCCTAAGCCCCGGACTTTGTTCCCTTTTTTCTTTGGAGCTGACTTCCCCCATTTCTGAGGTTTCTAGTTTCAGGCTTGGTGAAAAAGAACTCAAGGATGATCGAGGAGGCGGGGAGGCATGGGTGAGATAGCGTCACCCCAGAGGCTCTACTTTCACATCTTGCTGGGTGCTGTCACTAAGCTCTGCCACACAAAAATGTCAATGTCCCCATGTTTCCTGGCTCTTTAAACCAGGTAGCCCTCAAGGAGGAGGGCAGCCTCCTGTGACTCCAAAGCTGTCCCCCTAAGTTTTGAGGCTACTGGTTTGGGGAGCCTCCGTAAGATACTGCGTGTGCGCAGGCACCTTCTCATCAATGGTTCCCAGGAAGTGGTCTCACTCTGAAAATCCCAGAAATATGAAGTCCTGCTCGGGGAAGGGAAGGACACGCTCTCTGTCCATTGTGGGCCAGCACCAGCCTGGGCTCCACTCTCTCCTCAGATGCCCCTGTGTAAGGAGGCATGGTCCCCCCATCCCATCCCAGATGCTCCTATCCAAGAGGGTCTCCCTCCCTGATGTCTCTGTGCCCCTCTTTCTTTCCTCCTCAGATGAGAACGCCAATCTGGGCACCGTGATGCGGTACGAGGAGATAGGTGAGTGGGGGGTGCGAAAATGGGGCACTGGGGCCACCTGCATCCACGAATGGCACCGTGGGGAGGACAGAGACTTGCAGGGTTTGCAGGAGGATCTGTTCTCAAAAGAGTGCTCTTTCGCAGGCTGAGATCCCATTCTTACTTAGCTTCTCTTCAACATCTCCTGCCCAGACGCAGGCCAGTTCCCTGGAGGTAGGACTGGATCAAGTGGCAGTTTTCCTTCAGAGCCTCCCCAGCCTCATCTAAAAGAATGAGAGTTGAGCTTCAGTACCAGCCGAAAGGACCTTTCTCTTGCCCACAGACACCGCACACAATCAGGGCCCAAGAGTCACTGCCTTCCATATCAGAGGTTTTTAGTGCTTGAAGGCAGAGAAGGGGGGGGTGGCAATCACCTCTGCAGCCTCCCTGCAGCCCTGGGCTGGGCGAAGGCATCCCCCTGTCTCTGTGAGGCCCTGTGCCCAACCCAAAGCCAGAGCAGGCAGAGGGCAGTTGCACAGAGCTGCCAGGATGAGAAGGAACCTGTAAGTCGTAAAGTCACTCAGCAAACTAAAATCTCTCCAGGGTTCCACGGTGGGAGACACAGTGAGGGACCAAGTGCCTGAGCTGGGGAAGGGGGCAGTCAGTGGAGCTGGAGCTGGTAGAGGTCTCGGGTGACAGGGAGGGACAGTGACAACAGGAATGCCTGGATCTCTGGGATGAGAGGACACTGAATGTCCAACAAACACATTCAGTCTTAAACTTCCAGCTGAAAAGATTCTTTAGACATCTTCTGCTGCTGCTCTGCTCTCTCAGGGCCTAAGTGACAGCTCCTACTATGGTCCTGAAGCCTGGGGATGTACCTGAGATCCTCCGGGATCTCCTAAGAGGGCCAGGAGTTGTGGCATCATTTCAAGGTGCTTCTCTGGGTCTTGCTCTCTGATCAGATACACACTGGTGTGCCTGAGTTGGCTCACATTGGTTTGCTTGAACCATGTGAAAAATTTTAAGGAATTTTGCAAAACAATTATTAAACGGTATCGTTACTAAAAAAAGTAAGTTATAATAACTTACGGTTAAATAAATTGTATTAAAAACAAAGATGATGAATACTCCTCACTTCCTAATTATTTTACTATGCTTTAATATCTTTTACTCATCAATACATCGCAGTCTCAGGCTGCAGGAAGGAGCACCTGGCTTCCTTGGGTGCTCCCCTAAGCAAGCAGGGGAGCTTGACTCCAGGTTTGAGAGCCCCAGAGCATCCCAAAGCAGAGATGGGAGTGAAGATGTTCTACCTCCCTGCAGCACCCGGGCTCTGTATTGGGCCATCCTGCCCAGCTCAGGGAGATGCCCCTCCCCTGCAGAGGGCACCATGGCTGTGGGTGCATGCGTACACAGTGCCCTGCCGTTGCCTGTGCCTTCACTTTCATTAGCTCACAGTAGCCCTGTGAAAGGCAGAGGTCACCAGGCCCAAGTGCGGACTCTTCTCACCCCCAGCTGCATGGTGAGCCTGTAGTCACTGCCTGTAGATGGAGCTGGAGATGGGTCCTTAATCTCTGGCCACCCACCTTAGCATACCCTCTGCTCCCTGAGAGAGAAGGGGTCTGCCAGTATCTGACGGGAAGGCCGTAGGGGAGGAAGAACTCTTAGGTTCTGAGAAAGGAGAGCTGTGTCCACTACTGTCAGATGGACTCAAGGTGTGGCCCAGGTAGCCATTGCTTTGGGGTGCCCTGAGAGCCGGGATGGCCCACAGGGCCTGGTCTGCACATAGCTGGGATTCCTGGGCAGGGAGTGTGGAGGGAGAGGTCTCATCCTGGCTCCTGGTCCTGGATCAGAGTGAACTGGGGAAGGAGGCAGGGTTCAGCAGAGGAAGAAGGGAGCCACCCTGCCTCGGGCCCTGGGACTCACAAGGCCCGCTTTTTAAAATCCTCTTGCACACTTCACAAGGAAAAGCCATCTTCCAGCTCCTTCAGCACCTGTGATCCCATTTCCACATTCCTAACAGCAGGCTGCTCCTCCAGGGCTGCCCCAGGCCAGGGGCTCCTGGTCAGGAAACTGGAGGCTCGTCCAATAAACCGGGAGAAATCACTGCTGCCCTCCAGTGGTTGCACATGGGACTTCAACCCTGCCAGGGAGGCCTGTAGGTGACCTGCCAGAAAAGGCAAAGACCTCACTCTAACTATTTGGTGCTTTGACTCATGAAAATATCACACATTATACTTGGGTGAGAACGTGAGTCCCTGTCTTGGGAATAGGAAGATTCATTTTCATGGCTGTGAGCAGGGTTTTCAACCTTGGCACTACTGATGTTTGGGAAAACAATTCTGTGTTGCAGGAGCTGTCCTGGGCACTGTAGGGTATTCAGCAGCGTCCCAGGTCTCTATCCACTACATGAGAGGAGCAAACTCCTCTCCTTCCAAGTCTCGACCACCAAAGATGTTTCCAGACACTGCCAAATTGCTCTTGGCAATTGTAAAATTGCCCCCAGCTAAGAAGCACTGGTGTAGGGAAAGCCAAGACCCAGTGCATCCTCTGGATGTGGCCACTGAACTGAACCATCAGGCAGCCAGAGTTTCAGAGCCTCTGGTTTTCAACAGAGAACTGAGCTGGAACTCTGCATGGCTCCAGGGAACAGCAGAATTCCAGGGATGCACCCATCTGGCTCTTCTCCGCCATACCAAGCCCGGTCACCTCCACAGTGTGGGGAGATGGGCCAGCAAGTCCATGTGATGACATGGACAGGGAGATGCCACCAACTGGGCAAGCATTTCCCCAGGGGCCCATGCTGCAAGAGCGGAAGTACCATAGATAGGCACCAAGGCAGGTGGGGGAAGCTCCAGGCAGCCTGCATGGCCTCTGCGTCAGCTCGTTGTTGGCTCATTCACTCGCCAAGTCTGAGCGCCTACTGCATGCCAGTCACTCTATCAGGAAATATAAAAAATAAATTAAGATTCCTGCACATAAACTGTTCATTAGATTGCAGTACACAGGGAAAATGCAGGAATACTGAGGAGTTAAGATTCTAGCCCTCAGTGAGGTCTGCAGACTGCGCAGACCCTGGGACAATGAGATGCGATGCTGGCACCATCTGTTGTCAGCCAAGCAGCCTTCCACCTGCCTCGGAACCATCTGGATGCCTGTCCGCAGCAATGGAAAGTCCTTAGCTAGCTGTGGGGTCTAAGGAAGGCAGAGCCCTCAGCAGGCTTCTTTCCTGTCTCCTAGCCTCAAGTCCATGGTAGTAGCTGTCTTTGGAAGGCTGGTGGTGAGCTCAGAGTGGAGAGCTCATTAGACAAGAGGCCTACAGCCTTGGCTTTTTTTTTTTTTTTTTTTTTTTTTTAATACTTCAGGATTGAACCCAGGGGCACTTAACCACTGAGCCACATCCCCAGCCCTTTTTATTTTGAGATGGGGTCTTGCCAAGTTGCTTAGGGCCTTGCTAAGTTGCTGAGGCTAGCTGTGAACTTGAGATCCTCCTGTCTCAGCCTCCTGAGTCACTGGGATTCCAAGAGTGCACCACCTCACCCAGCAAGCTTGGTCTCTTGTCAGGAGGGTCTGGGCTGCCCGGGACCCACAAGCAGACACCACCCTGCACCACATCCTGGGCAGAGGGCTTTCCCCCATGGTGTTACAAGATTCCCTGGATTCTTTTTTCCCCATGGCTCAGTTTACTGCCTGTTTAAAAATGACAGTGGGTCTCACTGGGAGAATTCAGAGTGGGTTTAATGAGGGAAGGAAAACGACTGAGAAGCAGGAAGTCAGGGTGCTGGGAAGAGCCTGGGGAGTGGGGGGGGCGTCAGCCTCACTGTCCCCAGCCTTTTGCTGATGACAGTGGCGATGCCCATTGCTGGCCCAGTCTCTGCTAGGTCTCTTGGGGTGACCAGTCATTCTGGTTTAGCCCAGGAAGACCTGTGTTCTGGGCAGGTAGGGAGAGTGGGCCACCCTTGTGCTCCACTCTCCCCATGTGAGTAATCTCCTTGGGAGACAAGGATGGTCTGTAAATGAGCCCCAGCAGGAGGGAGGTTCCTGCACTGCTATACCTTGGCGCCGGGCTGCTGGGAGCCCTGGGCTGTGCAGCCCCCAGGGCCAGAGTGCGGGACGTCTGGGTTCATGAAGGAGGAAGGCGCAGCGGAGTACTCCCAGGCCTTCTCTTACTCCCTCTGCCAACTTTGCTCCCTCCTCAGAGCTGCGGATCTTGCTGCTGTGTGGCAGTGACCTGCTGGAGTCCTTCTGCATCCCAGGGCTCTGGAACGAGGCAGATGTGAGTAGCAGGTTCTGGGGCCCCACATACCTGGGATGGGGAGGAGACACTTGACTTCCGTCTTCCCTCCTCCAACTGGAAACGCTTGCCTCCCCTGAGCTCCCAAGAGGGCGATCCGGGCACATCCCTATGGAAGAAAATTCTCACCCACCCCATGCTAAGCTGCTCCTCGGGGTTGTTCCCATGAAGTGCCTGGGGAAAAGCATGGTGTTCAGAACACCATGCTCCAAGTGGTGCTTAGGGTGTGTGTAAGGGGGTGGGAAAGGGAAGGATCAAAAAAACCCTTTGCCCTTTGGAGATTGTAGTGTGTGTTTTATTTTCCTTTGATTCCTTCTGAAGAGGTCGTAAAATGCACCCCCTAGAATACCACTGATGAGAGAAAAGGGGTCAAGAGGGGAGATGATAATGGTAAAAGGTCAGGAGGATCCTCTGGCTATTGACTTGGAAAGAAGCAGTTAAACTTACCCCACTTAGAAGCTCTGGTTGAGATAATCTAACACCAGCCTGATTCATAAATTCCTCCCTTCTCACATGAACTCCTTTTTTCTCTTTCTTTTTAATTTGTCTGGTAGCCTGAGCCCATGCTAGCTCCAACCTCCAGCCCCAAGCAAATGGAATTACCAGGGCGGCAATTCCAGACTTAGTGTTTTTTTAAATGAACTCGCTGTGCTGTGTAAATCCTCCAGCTCCTCTGGTGAGGGAACCCATGAGGCCCCCGTTGCCCACAGCTCATATGCCAATCACAGAAATGATGAGTTTTGCAGGAATGGTTAATTAACGAGATAGCCAAATCTGAGGAGCAGGAGCCCCAAGTCTGAAAGAGTGTAGGGTATTTACAGGATAAAGAAGCAGGGTGGTGTGAGGCATGGTGACATCTTGGCCCTGTGGTGTCAAAAGGTCACCCATTGGACATCCATGCAAGCCCAAGTGGAGGGTCGGTGGGTTCAAATGGCTTGTGCTACCTACGAAAACCATGTAGACAACCATTTCTACATCAGAGGTGTCATTCATAGCAAAGCTATTAGGAGTGAACTGTTTAGCCTAGGATCTCTGAAACTGGTGATAGATGTCAGTAACTGAAACAAGTGGAGCTGGGGGGCTCATTCGGGGGTTCCCTAGGAACCTCAGTTATTTTTTATATCTGTTAAATCTATGGAATGTTATTGACAGCATTTTGAAATTTTAAAGAAATATGGGCTGGGGCTGGGGCTCAGCACTAGAGCGCTCGCCTAGCACGTGTGAGGCCCTGGGTTCCATCCTCAGCACCACATAAAAATAAATAAATGTATTGTGTCCAACTACAACTAAAAAATAAAATATTAAAAAAATAGACAATACAATCCCTGCCCGCAAGTCTTAGGAGGCATGACATATACATATGAAATCTTTTCCTGTACATTCATGTATCTCTGGAGAAAGAGACATAGAGGCAACCTTCAGGATCAGACTCAGATATCAGTCTACTCCACCACAGCTCATGACAAAATATATTCTGAGCTTCAGTTTTTCCCATCTCTAATAATAATAGGCATAATAATAGTACCTGCCTTGTATAGTTTTGGAAGTCTTAAATGACAGGGTCTATTTAAAGTGCCCAGCCCAGCACATGTCACCTAGCTGTTCAAGTTGAAGGGCACTGATGCTAATCTACACAGCCGTGGGATAGCCGAGAGAGATGGGAGGGTTCTAGAGAAGCCGATGATAGTCCTTTCACCTCCACCATGGAACAATTTCCTGCAGGTGAAATTTTAAACCTCCTTTCAGTTTTGGATTAAGTGGCTTAATTAGTTTCACTTTCTCCCTACTTCACAAGGTACTGTGAAAGCAATCAGCAGACCAAGTTCTGTGCAAGGTCTCAGCAAGGTCCTTCCATGCATCAAGGCAGAGCTGGGCAATGCCCATGGGGCCCCGAGCCATGGGGAGGCTGGCTCTCATGGAGGAATCTAGAAGGAGGCAATGGGCAGCCTGGACTGAATCCCGAAGGAAGCCTGGAGCTATTTGCTAAGAGTGACCTGTGGGAGCCTCCATGGCAGGCGCAGGCAGGCTTCCTGGATACCAACAATAAACTGGGCCCTTGCAGAGTGGCCCGTCTCTGCCTGCCCTCCAGTTAGATTGCTGCTGATGCGGTTCTCTTACTTGCCTCTGTGGCGGTGGGTGCTCTTGGTGTTGATGGAGCCCAGATTCGAGGACCAGGAGTAAGAGCCCGGGTCTCTCCTCTTCTGGTCGGTCCCGGGTGCTGAGATATCAGGGTTGAGTGGTTAATATGGAAAATCAGAGAAGCCAATAGCTCTTGATTTTCTAGGAATGTGACAGTGAAGGTGGAGAGTCCTCACCTATCCCAGTGTGTCCCCACTCTGTCACTTGGCCAGGTCCCAATCCCAACTTTCTTGCCTTTCTGGATTCCTAAGGAAAATCCTAGAATTTCAGCCCCTCGTGCTTGCTTGTATAAAAAGGGAAGGGGTCCTTCTATCTCATTCCCAATCCCCAGTCTGAGTTGGGTGATTTTGGAGCACCCTGTGAAAGCCAGGAATGGATAAGATAATGAACCAACAACAAGGTAGGTGATCAGCTCGTCCCAGTTTTAAAACTGGAAGTCCTGGAGGTGGGGTGCAGGTCAGTGTAGAGCACTAGCCTCTCATGGATTGATCCCCAGCACTGCAAAAATAAAACAAAGCAAAACTGAAAGTCTTACATTCTTAAAACTCCCTCAATGTTGGGCCAACTTGGATGGTTGGTCACCCTGGAGACCTAAGACATCCAGCTTGGCTACTCAGAGGACACAAGTGCCCCTCTATCTGTCCTGTCCAGGGTGGTGAGAATTTGGTGTTCTACAGCAGCAGCAGAAGGATCAGGATCAAGCAGCCCCTCACAGCGGGCCAGGGAGGACTTTCAGCCTCTAGCAGACCTGCATTCACTCCCCACCTGCCAGCCAATCGCTCATCCCCCTGACTCACCCACAGCCAATCCGTGAGGTCCTTAGAATCTCATTGCATTTGAGATAGAGGGAAAAAATATCCAAGGAGCCGTTTCCTTACATAATGTGTGTGAGTGACTCTCAGCCTGCAATTGAGGTATGCCAAAAATATCACATTCAATTCATTTAAGTCAAGTTAAAATTCCATTCCAAGTCCCTACGCTCAAGGATGGTAGAGGTTTTGTCTCATTCATGACTGATTAGCAGACCGGAGAGGCTCTTGTGGGACCTGAACGTGAGGACAGTCCTTCAGACTCAGTTCACCAAGGGCACCACCTCTCCCCTGTTGTAGCCTTCGTGGCTACTTGAGGGTGATGGTGCTCCTCCCGTGCCCACCTGGGGCAGGGGACTCCTTGATGAGTCCCCTGATCCCACTGATCACCAGGCCCTCTGGGTGCTGTTGGGTGGGAGACTTCTTCCAACTCCAGCCTCTTCCTGTTGTGACAAAGTTGCGGGGTGGGCAGCAGAACCTCTTCTTCCTTCTTTCTATCCTGAAAGAATCTTCCTTGTTTCTCTCCCCACCTCAGGACACCTAATGAAATTTCTCCAGTGAATTTAAAGCCATTGACTTCAAAATATTTTTATCCTACAATTTCTCTTTCAGAGCCTGGCTCTGTGCTAGAAATAGGGGTAGGGCTAGGCAACCCTGTCCTTATTTGGGAAAGTTGGAGCTCAACCCTCTTCCTTTCAAGGAACCTCTTTCTAGATGCTCCAGGGTGAGCCCTGCTTACACTATGAGCGAGTTCCACCATCTGGGGCTCCCCTGGAAGTGGCCCATTTTAAAGGATCTCGATTTCTCACCCTGAGATTCTCAGGAATGAGATAGGTGAGAGCTGCTGGGGTTTCATTCATTCCCTCCTTCACCCTTTTATCAGAACACATGCTCTAATTGCCTGGGGCCCACATGATACCTGTTGACCACAGACCTCTGCTCAGAGACCAGGAGCCCAAAGGCCCTTCATCTGCCATGGCTGGGAACAGGACAGCAGGGAGAAGAGCACAAGGCCCCGGAGCACTTTCCAGCATCTTGTGTCTTCTGCCGGATTCTCAGAAACAAGGCAGAGGAGGAGTCCCTGGCTCAAAATGGGAAACGGGAGCCCTGCATCCTCGGTAAAGAAGGCTGAAAGACAGAGGGCCTTCTTTTCACCCAGGCTGAGGACCAGCTGCAATGGCCTCTTGGATGGCAGCATTGCCAGGGCCTCTCCCGACCTCTCCCCGAGTCAGGTTTGCCCTCTCTGTTGCCTTGGCCTCTTGAACCAAAGCTCTCCATCCAGAAATCTAATTTCACAAGGAAAGGGACACTCCACCCCCTCCAGGCACATTCCTTATGGCATGTCCCATTAGTCACAAGGATCCATGAGCCCACAGTGAATTCTGACCTTCGCTGACCAGCGACACACCCTTCCCCTTACATTCCACGGGGAGACAATTCCATACATATTCATCGAGTTTCTTTCAAGGGGAATACAAAGAAGCTCCTGTGTGGCCCTGTAATGGACATTTTTATTCTCGATTTCTGATGGAAATCAAGACCCAGGATCAGGCTCAGATCAGGACCCAGTCCGATATGCCATCCCCTCTGGGTTCTTTATTAGAGAACTAGTCTCCCACAAGAGCCCTGATCCTGGCTTCCTGCATCCTCACAAGCACCCAAGCAGGTCTCCAGGCATGGTCAGGAACTGTGGGGAATCAAGACCCAGAGCCGTGGGGTCAGCCAGGACTGATTCGTGAAGCAGAAAACGTTTATACTCACTCTCTCCCGACATAAAACCTGCAGGGTGGGGACCTGATGCCACCAGCTGCTTTGTCCACCATATTATAATGGAAGGCAGGAAAATTAATTCTAATTTTAATATTTCTTCTTTCAATCAATCCTCCAACATACAAATATATATTTGCCCTGGAGGCCCATGCTGTCTAAAACTACCTTTTTATTATATCTTTCCTTTATAGAGCATGAAATAAAACATGAAAAATTTATAAGAGTTCCCAAATCCTGTCAGCACTTAATAACTGTTGGCTGTCTTTCATTCATTCATTCATTTTAAAATATTTTCTGAACACCTACTATGTGTCAGGCACTGTTTTAGAAATGGAGTAACAGAGAAAAGAAAGTTTTTGACCATGGACTTTACTTCCTAATGGGAGACAGAGACAATAAACAGTTTGTATCTCATGGGTTAACTCATTTAGGAGCACTTCGGTGAAATGGAGTCTCTGTTCCTGTTTTAGAGATATGGAAACTGAGGTTTAAATGGATCATGACTTGTCCAAGAGCATACAGCTATAAAGTTCTGGCTGGTTGAAATAGGGTTGTCTTTATTGGCCTTACTTGGAAAGGTATGGACTTTTGAGGAAGCAGGCGAAAACCATTAAGTGTACCGATCACCTGTATTAGCTGGTCCCAAGGATATTTGCATTTTAAATAAGCAAGCCTCAATATTTATCCCAAAGGAGTGAAATTCTCAAGGTGGAACATCAGGCACCAGAAATCAGCTAGTGAGGCAATTGATTTTTTCCCCTTTCTCTTTTTGCACTCCTTAAAGACATTCCACAGGTTGGTTCTAATTGGCTGCACCTTACATTTTTCCAGCCAACCCATCAGGGACTAACTGCTTCCTACATCCATCAGCTATGGGAGAACAACCAAAGAAAATAAACAGAGGAAGAGCCTCAGGCATTAGCCACTCCACAAGAAATCCCAGGGCCCCTAGATAAATGGAGCAAAGACAAACATTCAGTGATTCAGGCTCAGATGGTTTTGATCAGACAGCCCAGCCCCCGGTGGGGAGGCCTGATGGACTCTTCCACCCCAGGGATTAGGCTCCCCTCCCACTGATAAGCCCACTGCTGAATTCACAGGAGCCTCAGCTCCTGCCTGGGGGATTCTGGCTGTTCTCATGTGAAAGATGCAGTTAGTTTTCAGGCCTTTGAGTCTGGAAACCCCTGCCTTCCCCACACTCCCAAGCTGGCAGTGGGAGTGCGGGTGATTTCCTGTGGGAAGCCCCTCGGAAGGCTCCTCCTTGCATTTGCATTGAGAGCATCCTTGAGCAAAGTAGCCCCCCACCCAACCTTCCAGCCAGAGAAGTGCGAGGGCCAGAACAGCTCCGGGCTTCCCCACGGCAGTGGATGGAGGTGGATGGAGGAGCTGCTTCCAAGCTCCCCACATGCCCGAGGCTTCTGGAAGCTCTTTCTGTGCCTCCTTTCTTAATCCACTCAGAAGAATGCACCATTGTATACTCTAGGGGGTGATGTGGAGCAATGAACTGAGAACTTATTGTAGGGTAAGCTAGTAGAAAAAAGTAAGATCAAATAAGATCGAGTACCTATTGTCAAATTGTAATATTTTTAAACCAAACAAGTTTTTCAACACACTAAAATATGATTTTTTTTTTTTTTTGGTATTTTGGATTGAACTCAGGGGCACTTAACCACTAAGCCACATCCCCCCAGCCCATTTTATATTTTATGTAGAGACAGGGTCTCACTAAGTTGCTTAGGGCCTTGCTAAGTGGCTGAGGCTGGCTTTGAACTTGCAATCCTTCTGCCTCAGCCTCCCAATCCTCCTGGGATTATAGGTGAGGGCCACAGCCCCTGGTTTAAAATATGTATCTTATCAATGGATCTAGAAGAGGCATGAAGCAATGGAAAGTATCCTTAAGGGAGACCAGAGTGAGTTCACATTCACTTAGTAGCTGCAGCTTAGACACATCACCGCAACTCACTGATTCTTGTTTTTTTTTCATCATGAAATGAGAAAGGAGACACACGTCTCAGAAGACAGAGGTTATGTTATAAGGACTAAGGGACAATAAATGAAGCTCCTAGTATTGTGTCTGGCTCATGGTTGATATTTTAATAAATGTTTCCTCCTCTCACTGATGGACCAATGTTCATCCCTGACCATCCCTTCTCTGGAGACACACAAGTGGGCCCAAGGCTCTGTATCTTGAAAAGAGAGAAGTGTTTGGGAGAGAAGGCCAGGATTCTGAACCCTGATCTAAGAATGATGATCTTACCAGTTAGACTTGCCAGGGCAAGTCAATGTATCTTAAGGTTCTCTTGAACCCTGTTTAAAACACTCAAATGGTTTCTCTCTGCAATAGGAACAAAATCCCATCTTCACTGTGATCTGGTCCTTGTTTATTTATTCTGACTCTCTGTGCTCCAGTTTTCTCATCCCAGGGCTTTTACAGAATGGTGGCCTCACTGGGAATACTCTTCCCCAGATAGCCCCGGGGCCCAGTCCTTTCTCATTTAGGTTGCAATTTAAAGGCCCACGCCTGTAATCCCAGTGGCTCAGGAAGCTGAGGCAGGAGGATCAAAGCCAGCCTCAGCAAAAACGAGGCGCTAAGCAACTCCGTGAGACCTTGTCTCTAGAAATAAAATACAAAATAGGGCTGGGGATGGGGCTCAGTGGTCAAGTGCCCCATAGTTCAATCCCCCCTTACCAAAAAAAAAAAAAAAGGCCATTTTATTCTATATCATATTGTACTAATATCTACCAGATGTTTTCCTTTTTTAGTATATCTGTTTATTATTGCTTCCCCCTCAAAGGTAAGGTCCACGAGTGAATGCCTGTGTTGTTCACCAACACCAGAACAGTGCCCAGTTCACCAATACAAATTTACCACATACTCAGTATAGATTTGCTGAATGAAAAAAAATGACGGGGAACCGGAGACGACTCCATTGGAGGAGCTCAGCCCACAGGATAATTTGTCACCTGTGCCGCCTGTGGCCCAGACTTTTGCCAGTTACCTATAATCCATTAGCCACTACAAGATATTAGTCACCCAATGGTAGGTAACTTGCCCCATCCTTCATCACAGTGGATACAACTGAAAATGACCTTTTATTTAATGTCACCCACTAGATAGTGATCTAGCCTAGAGAGGAAGTCGTTTCTACCTTGCCCATCCTTGCACCCCTAGTGTCCAGGAAGGTGCCTGGCTAAGACTACAGGGAATCTACCCACCCAAAGCATCCCTGAAGCTCAGCAGGGCAGGCCTTGGAATCCCGCCTCTTGGAGACACAATGGGAACCCCACATTCCTCCTAAAGATTTGCTGCCTGGGCCCAGTGTCCTCTCTCCCAAGGCCAAGTTGCTTCCTGCCTCAACATGTCTCATATCCTTCCTTCAGATTCCCCACGTTTGGAGAAGCAGGGTCTGCCCCTCCCACTTCCTCTCCTCCCTGCCATCCCTATCTCCCCTGGGAAGCCTTTGACCAGAAAATGAAAAGATATGATCAAAGCTGTGCCTGAGCAGGAAGTCCAAGCAGGATGAATGGCACAGCCCCCCACCTCTGAGGCTGACGCAGGCCAGGGCTAAACTGAGAGGGCCATTGTGTGCAGCACAGAGAGAAGACCATGCCCTGAGCCTGCCCACCCAGGTCAGGCAGTTCGAGGGCACATGGGCCAGGAATGGGGTTTGCCAGCCTGGAGGGCTTTGCTGTACTGACTACTCCCTTCACCTCCCCAACCCCAAGGGCAAGACCCACAGAGAACTCCCCAGGTCTGCAGGAGGTGCTGGGGCAAGAGCTCAGTTCCAGGGACCTACACACAAATAAGACTTTTTGTCGGTATCAAAATTCTGAATTTCAAACAGATGCTTGGGCTGCTGGCTCATGTCCATTGGCTTGTTCAACCTCAGCTGCTGTCTCATCTCCAGGAATTTTTCCAGAACTACTACCTTCACCATGAAGCTCCGTGAGTTTTCTACTTCAAACGGGGCTTCATTAGCATTTGTACTTTTCTAACAAAGACATCATGAAGAAGATGTTGAGGACGATAAGAGATGGGCAAGCCTTTTCTTACTCTTTCCAATGTTTTCTGGATTCTTTTTATTGATCCCTTCTTAGGCATTTGTCTGTACTCCTCTGGTCATGAATCCCATCATCTCCAGGATCTTCTGAACATGTAGCCCAGGCCAAAGCATAAGAGGTTTTCTGCACATGATTGTTGGCTGATTTTTCTTTTATTTTTCTTTTGTCAGTCCTGGGGACAGAACCCAGGGCCTCATGCATGCTAAATAAATGCTCTACCACTGAGCTACATCCTTAGCCCAGGCTATATTTTTAAGTAATATAACAACACAGAGCTGATGAAGCAAATAACCTTCATAGTTTTGACATCAATGTTAGCTTCAATTATAGTCTGCCACTTTTTGACCATGGGGCACATTTTGTCCTCAGTAAGATTCATGCTAATGAAAATGAGTTAGGCAGCTTTTGCTATAAACACTCTCAATAATTAGCTTGAATTTTCTACATGCATCATCATCATTCTGCAGATCAATAAGGCTCACCTCAAACACAGAACCCCTGAGGCCATCAGATGCTGTTTTGGTTCCTTGAATCCTTATGACTAGTGTTTTTCCAATGTTTCTTAGATCGGACATAGCAGGTGCCATCATACCAATCTTTCTTAGAAAATGGATCCAGCACTTTCTTCTTGGCTTCACTTTTGCTGCCTCCTCTAAGGCGTTTGTTCTGGCCAACCACTGTGGTGCTGCTCAGAGACCCAAAAATGTGAAAATGAAACTCTCATGAGAATTTAGACCTATGGGATGGGTGCACAAGGGGTGCAAGTCTAAATAGTGTGGCCATTTGCCCAAAAGGTGGTATTTAAGTGAAGGGCTTTGAGCCAAGAAGGAGTAGAATTTGACTTATATTTTAATGTTATCAGTCTGGATGTTGGAAATAGACTGTAAAAGGCAAGAGAATAATGGGAAGACCAGAACAATTCAAGTGAGAGGCAGTAGAGATGCATTAAGGTGCTGTTACTGAAAACTTGATAGTTTAAAGCAATGCCTAGTTATCATCTTCTAGTTCAGAAGCAGGAAGTGTGAAATAGGTTTCAAAGAGCCAAAACTTAAGTATTGGTGGGACTGCGCTCCCTCCAGAGGCTCTAAGGACAATCCGTTTGACTTTCCCAGAGCTTTATTTGTTGCATTCCTTAACTCGGCCCCTTCCTCCATCTTCAATGGTGTAGCATCTTCAAAACTCTCTCTGCCCCATGTTCACATTATCTTCTCCTGTGTCACATTTCTCTCTCCCTCCCTCTTACAAGGATACTTATTATTTATTGCCCTTAGGGACTGCCCATATGACCCAGGATAATCTCAAGATTCTTGGTTAAATCACATCTGCAAAGTCTCTTTTGCTATATAAGGTCATAGGTTCCAGAGATTAGGACCTGGGTCTCTTTGGGGGTCATTATCCAGCTACCAGAGGAGGAATGAGCAGTCTTATATTTTGTTTTAAGATAGAGTTAATTGGATTATATTAGGGACTGAATGTAGGATGTGGGAGAAAGAGAGGAAATAAGGAAAATGCCAAGGTCTTTGCTCTGAGCGGTTATAAGAAATGAAAAAGGGCTCTAGGAAAAGCATTTCCTTGGGGAGAGCTGTCTATTTACTTGTGTTAGCAGGTCCACAAGCTCATGGGCCTATGAAGTTTGAGATACCCCAGCCAAGTGGCATGTTGCGAAGACAGCAGCTGTCACATGAGTCTAAAGTTCAGGAAAGAAGTCTACGCTGGAAATATTAATTTGAGAGCCTTTAGTGTGTCTCTAAAGCTTTGAAATGGAATGAAATCATTAAGGGTGTGAGTGTTGACAGAAAAAGAAAGAGGGCCAAGGACTGAGGTCTGGTGGAGTCCAGTGATTCAAGGTCAGAGGGAGGAGGAGGAATCAACACAGGGAGGCCAAAAAGGAGCTGCCAGGAAGGGGAGGAGGATGCTCAGGAGAGGGCAGTGGTGTCTGGAGGCCTGGTGAAGACAGAGGTGGGGGTGGAACAGATCTCTGAGCCCCCGAGAGAGGTGGGCGTCAATGAGGGCACCTTTCACCCACCCCAGCACCTAGCGCCCCTGTTCCTCCAGCATGAAAATGAAGCCCATGCCTCACTGTCTGGCCAAAGGAGCAGGCTTGCAGCTCTGCAGAGAAGCTGCTAAAACCTAGGGGTCTTTTTTCATGAACCCTGTCTCCCTCACCCATCTGTGACTCCTAGGGGCAAGTCTGCCACCTGTTTCTAGAAACGAGAAACATCTCAGGCAGCTAGGTCTCCATCTGCTTGCCACCCACAGAGCATCCTGGCACAATTATTCATTGAGTGTCAGGTCATTAGGTCCTGAGTGGAGAGAAGTAGCTGGGTGGATGTCACATACAGGGCAAGTTCCCCCATGAGGACTCAATGCCATCCTGAGCTGTTATCTTTGAGCTTTAAACTGAAATGCTCACTTTAAATAGCCCTGTTATCACATGTACCGTTTATCAAACATCTCAGAATCAGCAGGAAGGCAGATCCTACATCATGCAACCTACACCCCATCATCTACCTAAGCGGGCAGTTTAGGAACCTCCAGGTATGTCCTTTGGATGGATGCCCTCTCTTCTCTCCTCCCCTCTCTCCCCTCCCTCTTCTCTCTTTTCTGTCTCTTTGTCATGCCAGTTTTTCCAGAGTTTTAATTTAGTAAGTAAACCACGGACTCTCAAATCTGGTTGCACACTGCAATCACCTGGAGATTTCTAAAAAATACTGACCCTGGGTCCAATTTTGAGAGATTCTAGTTTATTCTCTTGGGTGTGAGGTGTGCATGGGGATTTTTTTAAGTTCCTCAGATGTCTCTAATGTGCAGTCAAGTTTGAGAATCAGTTACTGCATAGTGAATCCCAGTGCAGTATTCTAAAAGCAATGGCAAGAGAAGCTGAAGCCTCCTCCAACTCCCTGCCCTGGCTCTCCCTAACATTCCTGGCCTATAGGACAAAAGATCTGATGCCAATTTGCCCGATCTGAATACCTCCAACAGATGCAGTGTGTGGTAGGATGCTCTGTATCTTCCAACTGGCAGAGGTGGCAGGGCTCTGATATTCCACACCTCACTTGTAACTTCTCTCCACAGCTTCCCTCCTCGGGTACTCAAAGCCTTATTTCAGCAACATCAAAGTTCCAGTTGCAATTCTAGGTCCAGTTGTGAGCAATGGGGAAAGCCACCAAAAGTGGATGGAAAAAACCCAAGGATATGGGCACGCACACACCATCCCATAAATCAGTCCTACAAATGGAAATCAGTGGGTAGGAAGATCTTCTAGTAGAGGAGAATGGGTTATGATGTTCCAGAATGTCTGGTTTTGTGGTTTGAAGAATTATGGGGGGGAAATCTGGGTCTCTTCCCGTCAGAGCAGATCTTGCTCAATAAGCTACACTGCCTAGAAGCAACTCGTGTCCTCATCCCCTCCACCATCTGGGATCCATAATTGGCAAGATCTAAACAGTAATACGCTGATCCAAGTCTGTCAAATGCCATCATGTCCAGGCTCTTTGAAAATAAAAATTGGCACCAATTTCCAGGAAGCCTCTTGGTAATATGTTTCAAGACCTTGAAATAGGTCCAGTTCATTTCCTTTTATGCAATTATCTTATTCCTTATCCTAAGGAAATAATCAGAGATGTGATAAAAGATTTATGTATAACGATCTTCATCAAAGTGTTATGTACAATTGCAAAAAAGAATCAGAAGTAACTGTATACTTCCCACAATTTAGGGCTGGTTTCATATACCATGGAGTGTCTTGCTGCAGCAGACAATGAAATATATAGATTGTTAACACTTGTTTTCAAATAATTTTTATTCATGTGAGAAAATGCTCACAATATAATAATACATGAAAAAATGCAGATAAAATGATTCCTTTTGCATGAGAATCCCACTGTGGATATAGACACCTACCTGTAGAGAGGGAAACACTAGGCAGAAATACACTAACATGTTAACAGTAACCACCTAAATATCTCATTCCCCCCTGCTCCCGCCACCCTGGATCTTCTAAGATTGTATTGCATCCATAGTCAGAAAGACAAAGTAAAAATATTATTATTTTTTCAATGAAATGAGGGGTTTATTTCTTATTAAGTGATTCTACCACAGTGATCTCAGAAGTGACCCCAGTAATAGTCATGACCATCCTGTCTGTATGTGTGCACACAGTGATACATTCATTCCAAGACCCCCTCTGCTTGGGCTGCCCTGGGTCCCACAGCAGCTTTCAAATGGGTAGGCGAGGGGAGTGCTCTAGTCCCTCTCATGAGCCCAGCTGAGGACTGACAGCTCCTTGCTGGACATAGGGTGTCTACTGGGTGAGAAGTATATGTCATTCATGTTTTTCTGCACCATTATGAACTCAACAGGAACCTCAGGAATTGCAGAGGTCTTGTCTGGACACGCAAGTATTTATTAAGGATCTTCTGGGTGCCAGGCAATGTTCCCACTCATTCTGCTAACACTATACTGGTTGTCACTTAAAGTTGCTGACTGGTGGGGCTGAGGCGGCAAGTTGGGGATTAAAGTTTGAAGTTTTGCTTGGAAGAATAGAAGTCACTTGGTCAGGGGTTGGGGACATGGTTTTCACCAAAGTGTTGTCTTTCTCTTTCTCAGATGGAGGTCATAGTTGGGGACTTTGGGATTGTGGTGGTGCCTCGGGATGCTGCTGACACAGATCGAATCATGAATCACTCCTCAATACTCCGCAAATATAAAGTGAGTCCTCTCCCTCCCTGCTGGTATATCTCTGTGATGTGGCCCTTCCCCAGGGAGGAATGGAGGGGGCTGGCAACCTGCTGTTTCTGCTCTATCCCCAGAACAACATCATGGTGGTGAAGGATGACATCAACCATCCCATGTCTGTTGTCAGTTCAACCAAGAGCAGGTACGTGTGACACGTGGTCAGACAGACTTTGGTCAAATTGGCTTCCAAGTGTCCGTACAACTTTCCTCAGTCAAATGAAACCCTTCAATTCATGTGGACACTTGCTGCCTCAGCATTCAGCCCTCTTTTGGATCTCATCTGCCCCCAGCCATTTACTTTTATAAGAGGGCGTAGTACATTAGGTAGTCTTAGCTAGTTTGAGAGGAGAGGAGGATTCTTGGTTGGAGGTGCCCAAGAAATAAGATATTGATAACGATATAGATGAAGCTGCCATAAAACCAATATTCAGAGTTCTAAATAAGGTAGATGTTTAGTTTCCTCTTCTGGAAATCCAAAGGGATTGGGTCTCTGGTCTCTTCACATGGAGCTTCCAGGTCTGGTCCGCAGCTGCCATGATGACTTTTCTCAGCCACTGGGCAAGAGCAAGGTGAGGCCCAAGGCAAGAAGTTGACTCAGAGCAGCACATACAACTGCCTTTGCATCCCACAGGCTCAGAGATGGAGGGAGGCTAGGAAACAGCCTTATCCCTTGGCAGCCAAATGTCCAGATGCAATTCAGGGGCCTTTATTGACAACAAGGAAGGAAATAATAAATAATAGGGGCCAGTTAACAGTGTCTGCCATGAACCCTAAGTAGAAACATCCAGTGAGAGGGCGAGACGTAGCCTAGAGAGGTCTGGAAATGTCAATCGAGCATATGTGTGTTCATTGAAATTCTGGATATAGATGAGCTCACAGAGAGGGTCAAGAAGAGAAGGAGCTGGGTACATTGGCGCATGCCTGTAACCCCAGCTACTTGGGAGATTGAGGCAGGAGGATCACAGGACCCTGTCTCAAAATATTAAAATGGCTGGAGTCATAGCTCAGTGGTAGAGCACCAGGCCCTGGGGTCCAACCCCAGTATCACAAGAAGATGTCATCACAGTGGGGGAGGATTTGCAAAGACAAGAGGGCTCTTCCCAATGTGGACCCAAGGGAAGCCTGGGGATGTGGTTTTGGACTATCAACCCTTTTCCTGAGAGACAGGCCAGGCTGGTGTTCCCGACGTAATCCAGGTATGAATGTCATCTGGTTGCTATCTCTCCTCATGCAGGCTGGCCCTGCAGCATGGGGACGGCCATGTTGTGGATTACCTGTCCCAGCCAGTCATCGACTACATTCTCAAGAGCCAGCTGTACATCAACGCCTCTGGCTAGCAGCCGCACAGCTCTCTGCTCCACCCTCCCCTCGTCCTCTACGACACACGGGCCCCACCAGTCTCTGTCAGTCCCCTGGTTTCTCTCCTGCCTCTCTGTTTCTCTGCATTTTCATTTTGACTGTTCTCCGCACTCGCTGACTTAACCCCCCACAGTGTGGGGGACCTGCAAAGAACCATGGCATTCCCAAGTCCACCATCTTTGGACTAACTTTCCTCTAGTCTCTGGGTTGGGGGTGGGTGAGGGGAAAGGGTGGGAGTTGGGGGAAGTGCAGTCCTTGGAGATGTACTGGCGTCTGTCTCCCAGCATGCTCTAGAGAGGCGGCTCTGGTGCCCATCCTCCCAGCATGCTCTGGGGAGGCGGCTCTGGTGCCCATCCTCCCAGCATGCTCTGGGGAGGCGGCTCTGGTGCCCATCCTCCCAGCATGCTCTGGGGAGGCGGCTCTGGCTCTCTCCTTCCCAGCATGCCCTTTACCACAAAGGGCTCATTTTCTTTCTTTTTATTGATTTATTTTTCTTCGTTGACTTCTTGTAGAACTTGGATGAAATCAGTGTCTATGGTTCTTTATGTTTGTAGTCTTGATACAATCCCGCGGTATTACTTCCCTTTTGATAGGACACTATAGCCAGCCTCAGCACTCAGTGAGTGCACGGAGGGCCACATCCAGTAGAGAAGACTGAGCCACCTCCGCTTCTCCAAAACACACACACACACACACACACACACACACACACACACACTAACAGCAGCAGCAGCAGCCGCCTTTGGTCTAGAGTGAGACTTTCAGGTTCTAAAACCTGGGAGCCAAGGCTGGGAATAGTGGGGGTTTTCAGAACTTAAGTCTATTCCTTATTTTCAGACCATTTTCCTGATGGTCTTCTCACTTCCCAATGGCATCTGTACATTGACTTATGTGAGCTGTGGCCGATGGCACTATGTGGGTTCTCTGCCAGCCCAGGCATTTCCAAAGAACCTTCAGAACCACTTAAGCCCTCGGAGACCATGCTTAGACATGTTCCTGCATCTGAGAAGAATCACACAGGCAAGGCCAAATCCTGATAATCCAGTCATTTCTTTAAAAAAAAGAATGCTAGGAATTCCTTCAACTGTAGAGATCTTTGCTAATTGGAATTATTTATTACCCATTTGGCTGGGAACTCTTTCGTAATGTAAGTCCAGGATGACCTAGGGGAAAGCACTCTGTTACCCTGAGGGAATTCAGTGATTTTCACCTACTTCAGCTGAGGCCACCAGACCTGAGGCTCATTCCTTCCTGAGAAGCAGTACCTTGGCTTTATGTCTGGGCCTGGTCCTCTCTCCTGCAGAGCCCCACAGCTGCAGGTGCCACCTGAGGAAATCTGCCTGACACAGGAACAGGTTCTCAGAAGAGAGATCATGGAGCGATCAGGAGCCACTAAGCTATTTCCCCCTTTTCTCCCTAATTTCCCGCCTTCCTCTCTGCCCCTGGAAACAATTTTGACAGACTTGTTCAACACCTCACTCATGCCTGCTTAAAGAACTCAAAGGAAATCACACTCATGCTTTGTGTCTCTCATCCAGTCTCTAGCTCTGGGTTTCTCGTTGTCTTTGAGGAAGGGTCCCCAAGTATTGTATACTTTGATCCAAATCTATTCTGAGTTATGCCCCAGGTGGGACCTGAGTCTAGGGACATGTTTCATGTCTACAGTACCCTTCAGTTGCCTCCAAGAAAAGGAAATGGATTCCACAGAGGAATGTGACAGAGTGGCACCCAGAGGAGGTGTATTGCTCTTGAATTATGGAAATAACCTTCAAAGGAAGAAAGGGAAATATTGTTCATGTCTCTTGGGTTAGGAACCATGGAATGAGAAACTGAAAAAACAACAGAACTCATGTGCTCCAACACTTTCCTCTATAAGATGAGGACGCAGAGATCTATGGGATTGGTGCCTAGTCCAAGGTCACACGACAAGTGCAGAGCCTGATGAGAGGACGTCGACTCCTGACACAGACGAAAACATGGAGCTGAGTGTCCTGGGGTAGCATGGCATTTTCAAGGACCTGAAGTTTATGGACAGTTTACGAGGACGCACACGAGCAGACCTGAGAAAGACAGGATTCCTTTTGTTCCTTTGGTCCACTCTGTTATTCTGCTGGACTCTGGTCAAACCCCATCAAGTCGACAACTCAAAAGAAGGAACCAGGCTGACTCTGTACCCTCCGTGTGGGGGCAGGAGGACATGTGGGAATGGGAGGGAGAGTGAGATGCACCAAGGAAAAGAACAGGTACAGGAGAAGTAGATTTCTAGGAAGCAGATGGAGCAGGTTACATCTTGGTATGGCGCAGGGGTTGTGTTAAAAATCGCTTTCCTTTAATGAAAGCAAAGTGAATCCCCTTTCAGGTAGAATTGTCCATTCCCTACTCTGCTCTGTTCTTCCTTTGCTGGGGGAAGATCAGAGAACCTTTCTGAGGCCAGGACAGGACACTGTGACTGCAACCCAGTCACAGCCACCACCAGAAAGATGGAGTTTCAAGTGACACCCCAGGCATCGACAGGATAACTGCTAAACCCCCGACTTTCCTTCTAGGAGTGGTCCTTCCTATAAAGACCAACCCAAGGTACTATGGCATGGCTCAGAGATAGTGAGAAAGTCAGAGGCTGGATTAATCGTATCTAGAGGGATCTGGAGCCTCATTTCCTGCTATCAATCATCTGCGTCACTCACATGTTTCTGAAAGTGGCTGATGTCAGAACAGGCAGGAGGGAGACCATTTGTTTCAATGACTCTCTCCTCAAGGAATGGGCCCTTGGGGGCTCTGTGCTGCTAGCAGTCTCCTTAGTCTCATACTCCCCAGCCCCAGGCAGCCTCTGGGCTACTGGCTTTGGTTTTCCTTGAATGTACATCAGACCAGGAGGAAAGTCTCTTTCTGAAGTGCCTGCAACCAGAGATGGAGCTTCTAGAGACACTGATCTTCCTGTCTCAGATTGGCCCGCTTCCCCAGTGTGCTCTAAAAGCTCCAGCTTCTCAGACAGAATCAAAGAACTTGCCGGTGGAACGAGTAGAAAGTAAGACTCAATAATCAAATGACAGAAAAAGGCAGAGAATGACAGGGAGAAATTTGTACTACAACCCAAATCTGCTCTTCCCCAGATGGATATACAGACACATTTTTAGGGGACTAAGAGAGAAAAGCATGTTATCGTGTATGTTTTATTTACCAAAAGAGTAATGCAGAAACACAACCGTCAAGTATGAAAAGCTCAGGATCTCTCCCAAGGTTATGGCAGGAGAAGATGGGAACAAGGTGAGATGGGAAGGATGGAAACAGGGACTGATTTTGTAGCTCATAAAATTAGGACACCTTAGAAATAGCATCGTGGTGGTGATGATGCATCTGCCAAATTCACCCAGTCTGCACTTTCCCGTAGCTGCCCTGTAAACTAACTCTTCCTGTGGTTTCTTTGTCGCGTGAGTTTGGAGTGTCCGTTTCGTCTGCTCCAGTTGATAAGGAGTGAGGTGCAGCTCTTTCCCGCCACTTTCGATCTAGTCGCAGGCCCAGAGCTCAGCCCGATCCTCGTGGTCTTGAGGATTGGTATGGGGAGGAGGCAGCTTTTTTTTTTGGAATCACTTTTTGGTCATCTATCTGCCATTTTAAGGGTAAATTTTGCTTTATGGAAATCAAATCATCAATAAAAATTACATTCAAGTTGCAATACCATTTCCACAGTGAAATATTTTGAGTAAAATTTTGTTGCTAGAATAGTCATGGACAAGAGTTTTATCAGCAAAATGTTTCAATTATGTTAATAAATAAGACAATGCTACTGCTAGAGTCTTGTGTCTTGGTCTAGAACCTTCCCCTGTGTGTTGCTCTGAGAAGTAATCACTTTTTCTTTATAATCTTATTTGATGGGAGACAATAATTATAATAAGATATTTCCTGCCTGGTTCAGTTGATATTACACATGGCACAAATGCCTGTAATCCCCATGACTCAGGAGTCTGGGACAGGAGGATTGCAAGTTTGAGGATTGCAAGTTTGAAACTCTGTTTCAAAATAAAAAGGACTCGGCGGGGGGGGGGGGGGGGCTGGGGTTATGGCTCAGTGGTAGAGCGCTTGCCTAGCACAGGTGAAGCCCTGGGTTAGATCCTCAGCAGCACATAAAAAGATCAATAAATTAAATAAAGGCAGTGTGTCCATCTACAACTTAAGAAGAAGGAGGAGGAAGAGGAAGAGGTTCTGATGCTTTAAAAATAAAAAGGGCTGGGGATGGAGCTCAGTGATAGAGCACCCTTGAGTCATCTCTAATACCAAAAAAAGATAAAAAGAAAAGGGAGGAGGAGGAGGAGAAGTAGTATATAAAACCACACCCAAGGATAATAACAGGAAGAATAATTAGCAGACTTGTAAATCATGCCCAAGTTTTCTCAGTTTAAAAAAATAAAATGAAATCTTAGATCCTGATTAGCCCACATGGTCTAGGATTGTTTAAATTTGGTTCTTAAATGAAATCAGTACTTTATGAATTAAAAATATGTTATGAAAATTTAAAATGAATTTGGCCTGAAAGATCTTAACTAAGACAGAAATTATTATAATTTGGCAATGTAAGCAAATAAAAGTGAATAATTTGTTAATTGCTCAACCCTGTTGAAATTATTCATTCTTATTTCATCTTTAGTTGTACATCCTGTATTGGTTTTGGTCTAAATGGTGATTGGCACTGGCCAATCATCAGTGGTGATTTAGAGGGGAAATGGCCGTCCCCTCTTAGGCCAGCTCACTTCAGAGTCAGGAACTTGATTGTCAAAAAAAATTTTTTAATCACTTTGGTTCTTAGGGTTCCTTTTTCCCCTCTTAAATTGGGATTAGCTAGCTTTGTGTGGATCCATGTGGGTTTTGTGGCACATCTTAGTGATACTTGATATGCCTTGTAAATTGATTACTTGAGTTTATATTTGCTACTTTGTATAAACACTGCTTTTTTTCCCTGTCCTAAGAATGCGTAATGATGACAGCATGTTTAAAATTGAGTATAAATATTGGTTTAATTTGCTAACTTATACTAATTTTAAAATGTTTACACTAAGTATGAATTAACACACATATACATATGTATTTCTTTCCTTACGGTCCATAAGTATGCTTCAGATCTTTGGATCTCCTAAGAAGTTCTGTGTGGCCAACGCTACAAAGAAGGCAGAGGAAAAGTCTATTCGTTGTTTTCCATGTGCGGCAAGAACCCATAACATTCCTATGACCATGCAAAACACTAGGATATGATAAACATGTTCCTGGCCCTTGAGACTTGTTCCAAACACTGAACTGAGCTAAGCATCTTCTTACCATTTTGTCTAGCCTCCCCACGAGTGCTGGAAAGAAACCACTTCCTGGGATAAGATCAGAAACACATACACTAACAAGTTGTAATCTATAGGTGGTTTCATTTCTAACCCCCTCTCCTCTACTTTGAGCCATGGCTACTAATAGCACAGTCAATCAGAAAGCTGTCTGAGGAGAAATATGAGAAATGTTTCACTACAGGTTATATACTGATAAGAAATCCCTTAACTTGGCAGGGTCAGGCCAAGACTGGCAACCAGTGGCCAGGTCCTGGATAAGCTGCCTGTAAGCTACATCCTCTTCTTCTTCTTAGGGTCCATTTGTCAGGTCCTCAGAGATGAGGGAATCCCAAGAGTCACTTGTCCGTTCCCCAGTCTCTCCTGGGGGATCATGTCCCATTTGTCAGGAAAGACCTTCTTTTGACTTCCTGAACAATTCGTTGCATCCAGGAATCTTCTCCTGGTGGCCTGCAGCCTGGCTATTAACTCATGGGATTCTTCACCAGGATCCCTAGAATGTGGAGTCTAACTTAGGTACTTGGCAGAGACAGATAGTCCATCAATAATGTACTCTCCCCTTCATCATGTAGAATTATCCCTGAGAAATGCCTGGCCCACAGAACCTCCCACGTGCCCCTTTCCTCCGTGTTCTTTCTCTTCCGCCCAGCTAGAATGGTAACAACTCTGCCCCTCCCCAATGCAAAGGCAACCTCAGAAGTCACATGGTATTTCCTCTGAAATGACCATATGAAGTCCCACTCTGCCAGCCTGCTCCCTACCTGGTCTATCACAGGACAAAGGAAAAAATAGTGTATTCTGTTTAAGCTATTGCATTTCTTTAGCTCTTTGTGGCAGAGCAGTTAATCTACCCTAATTAATATAGACACATTTTCTGGGATTTAGTTAGTTACAAGAAATTTGTAGGATGTACGGTTGAGCAGGCCACGTCAGGATTATAAAGTCAGAGCAAAGTGATCAGATTTATCAGAATTTGGGGGTCAATGTGAACAGAAGCAGAATCCTTCCCTCACTCACGTGGGTAGATGGCCAAATTAACATCTTAATTTGTCGGATTTTAATTTATTAAGAACATGAGCTGTGTACCACTAACTACAATGTTCCTTTTATTTTAGAGTGGATGAAAGATGGCAAGAACATCAGTGACACCCTCAACCCAGACGCATTGTTCTAGAAATAAACCTCCATGCTTAGGATAGAGCATCCATAAGCTTCATCATGCTCTTGTGCTTGCAAAGGGCCAAATAAGATACTTGGAAATAGGACTTAAAGATGATAACTCTAGGACCCAGAGACATGTCGGTGGTATTTTCATTTCCATTGTTTTGGTTCTTTCAATCTCAGGCTCAGAGTTTAATAAAATTAGAAACTGATCTCAAGCATCTAATGATAATTCTTTATTTTAAAACAGTCCACAAACAACCAAGGAAATATGGAAGCGAGGCAGCGTGAAGGTCTCCTGGGTTGGGGTGGAAGCTTCTGGATTCTTGGGCAGTTCCCACCGGTGTTATGACTCAACAGTCCACTGTCATCAGCTGTGGAAAGGGGTGGATGGACGGCTGGAATGTGCAGCAGTGTGGACAACCCAGAGCCATTCCAGTTTCGTTCAAACTCAAGTGCCCCCATGGGAATGTCTTGTAACACATGTTCTGTTGAGTAGGAGGTTGCAAAACAAAGGGGTGACAGCAATAAATACCACTTGTGATGAGCAAGGTTCGTAAGTTTAAACTTACAAAGTTAAGACACTTGTCTTCCTCACTAGACGTTCAGCTCTGTGGGGCAGAGGCTATGTCAGAACTGAATCACCCACACTTGCACACAGTAGGAACTCAATAAATATACGTTGGAAGGATGGATGGAAGGATGGATTCTACCCAGCTCAAGAATAAGTAGGGATATTCTCTGTTAGAGAGAAAGGAAATAAAACACACAGAGGCATATAATTTCTAGTGTTTAAAAAGTAGGATTGAACTAGGACTAATAAAACTTCGAGATAATTTCACCTCTTTCAATGCCCAAATGACATTTTTCTCTCACTTTGAGATCCAAAAGTAAATACCTTCCCAATGTTTGCTTTGTTGGTAGGAGATGCTTTAATAAAAACATAGTCTCTAAGATGCCATGGCATCATTAAGAGAAAGAGTATCACTCCCAGGCCCAGGGTATGAGGGTGGCAGGTCACCAGCAGGCACCATTGCTCCAAACAGGCCAGCCTTGCAGGTCCTCAATCCATCACTGCTCACTTCTTCCAGCCTGAAAGTTGAGTCCTGCTCAGGTGCTGGGCGGTAAGTGGGAAGAACTCTGGTCAACAAGAAGCTTACGCGGACAGCACAAAGCAACAGTACTTCCCTGGTCACAGTGTGATAGGATCTCACTCTCTGCTCTCACATTAGGAAGGGTTTGATGCATGGGCCAAGTCAAAAATTTTTCCTTTAGTTGCATTACTTGCAGGACAAGATAACTATAATCCAGTGGCACTTGTCCAGATTCTAGGACTCAGTTTATGACTCTTCTGAGGCAAACACCTGCCTGTGCAGTTTTTCCTTCCAACCAGTCTACTCTTGGGTGCTGAGAGCCTTGATCAGTCTCAAACCCAGCGTTATTTGCCTCATTGCACAGGAAGCAAATAGTACATCCTGGTGCCACAAAATGTCTGCTTGGCCACAGTCTCAGGGATGGGGTCCGATTTAATTGACCTGCGCACACCCATTAAACATGTTCCAATATCCCCATCCCACCCCACCCACACAAGGAAGCTCCTGAGCCCTCAGATCTGTATCCCAGGAATCCCAGTTGAGAAGTCTCGGAGGTGTCTCACTGTTGCTCGAGAGCCTGGGTATTATAGCAGCCTGGGGGCAGGTTGTCCCTAATGTTTTCCAGGTTCTTCACGTCAGCCAGAATTCCATCTATGCTTGTCTCCAGCAAATGGAGGTGGCCCTTCTGTCGACGCGCCCTCTCCTCCAGCTCTGACATCAAGGGCCTCAGCTGGCTGTTGATCCGGGTCTTGGCACGGAAAAGCTCCTCCTCCAATAACATCAGTCGCTCTTCATCCACAGCATTAGGCTGGTCTATTTGAGGGAAGGAGAAAAGCTGCGGTGAGATCCCCTGGCATGAGATCTCTTGGCACTGGCATGAGAGCCGTTCTGCACTCTTAACAGATGCCTGTTTCCACCTGCCCAGAGCAAATAGTCTGCTATGCACTTTAAAGACTTATTTTTATTAGAAATGATCTAGAAAAAGTTTGAGGTAGTTATCTGTTAGGTAGAACGCAATAACGCTGTTCAATACTCTGGTACCGTAGCTCTGCAAAATGAAGTTTGGAGTTTTCCTTTCACATTAGGCTCAAAAGATCATGCTCTCAAAGATGAAGGCTGAAGGTCACAGGGTCTAAACATGATCCACGATATCTGCCTGCCACAGCTCACCCCTAGGATTAGAATCAACCCCAAATTCTGCTTTCGGAGTCACCCTTAGGAAACGTCTCCCTGCTTTCTATTGGAAGATCTTTAGAAACTGGCTGAGCTTCAGGGTTTCTAGAGGCCAAGGTATGCTTTGCTATTTGGAGGACAGATTCCAGCTGTTAGAAAATGATGTAAGACTTTATTCTGGCCTGAAACAGTGGGAATCTGGCTAGGTATCCGTTTATTCCCAATGTGAAATGTAATCACATTTGTCCAGGTATGTTTTACCCATAAATTAAATAAAAGCTAATGTCAGCATGAAGGGAACCCGGCCAGTCCTGCTTAGTTCAATTAGGTTGAATGGCCCTTAGTCAACTTAAACTCAGGGTCAGGTTGCCTCCCACGTCTGGGCTGAAGTGGTAGTATTTCAGTGCCTGAGTATATTATACACAGAGCAATTAATCAGTTATTGCTCCAGAACTCAAGAGGTCACAGGGGGTAGAAACAACAACATAACAAAAATATTGATCCAGTGAATCTATCCTTCATGGGGCAGGGGAGATTTCAAGAATCTAGGGTTGTCTGACATGCAGAGAAAGCTAAGCAAGCTTGGGAAGAAACAAAAGATCTATGGGATAGTACCAGGAGCTACTAGAAGAGGAACTTTAGAGGCAAAGAAATCTCAGTGTGAATCCTGCCTACACAATTTACCATGGGATCTGCAGCCTCAGTAGATTTCTCTGTGAAACACAATCACAAAAATAATCAGACCTACCTCTTAGGACTCTTATGACACTTAAATGGTCTTACACCATGAAAAAACACCGGGGTAGCACCTGGCACATAGCAAGTGTCTCATGTTCCCCACTACCCGTCCCTCCCTGCTCTCTCATTTTCCTTTAAAGGCTCCATTAGTTTCATTACCCTTTTTAGGAGACTAATAATGCTGCTAAAACGGGGAGTGTTTGATCCACGGAGAGCATTTCACTCTTTGGGGCTTCACTGGGTGGCAAAGCAGACCCATTAGTAGAACAACATTGACTACATTGGACTCTCAGGGTGATGATGATCCTCCACAGAAAAACCGGGTTTTAAAGTTGTTCTACTGAACTGGAAAAGTAGAGTTAAAGCCTTTTTCTGAGTGTCACTAGAGTCTGTGGCCAAATCCATACTTTCTTAAGCCACTGCAATCCATGCTTGATTAAACAGGCCAAATGAGGATTTGATATCCACTCTACCTAAATCCAGAATTTTAATTAAAATCGTTTTTTTTTTGTTGTTGTTGTTGTTGTTGTTTTCTGGGATTGATTCTGTTGGGAAACCTGATCCTCTGCCACACTGGACCGTTGGATCTATTTTATCCTAAAATGTTGCAGTATCTTGTGGAGCTACTGTCTTTGCATTTCTTCTCGTCATCTACCCAGACAGCTCAGGTTTCCCTGGCTGGTTTCACTACAGTATCCCTTTGGTTTGGAAGTGGCGAACAGCAGAATCAGCACGCAGTCCTTCACTTCACAGACCGGGAGCATCCACCTCTACATCTTCCCCTCACCACTCCTGCTGCCTCAGACTTTTACAGAATCCTAAGTGGCCTCCTGTCCAAACCCCCTTTATGCTCCCCTGCATCAGCTACCCAATAACAATGTGATTCTTTTGCTTAAAACTGTCCACTGGCTTCTCAGGATGAAGGCCAGCCTCCGCAGTAGGACTCTCAAACTGTCCAATCTTCCCATAAAGTTTCCAGAATACATTCAACCACTTCTTCAACCCACAGACCTCCACCTCTAAGTGCAATAGGTACTCAGTGACCCATTTTAGAGACAGTAAAACAGAGTCCAGAAATACAAAGCAGACTGCTTAAAGTATCTGGACCTGAAAATAAAGCAAATTTCCAGACACCCTTAAGGAAAGTGGCGATTCCCATTCCCAGGGAGGTTGTGGAGACTCCACAGACCTATCAGGTGTAGGATGCCGTCCAGGGTGCTGAGCGTGTCTTGGATTGTAACGCCTGCGTTCTTGGCTCTGGTATCAACTCTCTGGGCTTCTGTAATCACCTGAGGAGAAAGAAGAACAGACTTGTCTGGGATGGGTATTTTCCATATTGGTGACTTTAAAGGGATCCCCCAGGGGAAGAAGCCATGGCTCACCATCTGCACCGCATCCCTGTCTGTGTCAAACTCCAGCTGCCTCCTGGCCAGCTCTGCTTCCACCTCCCTCATCTCGCTCTTTAGAGTGGCCAGTCCCTTTTCCATGGCCAAAGCCCCATCTGCAGTCACGTTGGCTTCCAAGTTCAGACTCCCTATCTCCTGGGAGAAGAAAAGGAGCCAGGGACGGAAGAGAGAGGGGGGTGAGGTTCAAAAACATCCCAAGGACAATTGTAGAAAAAATACAGCTGCAGCCAGGGTCTGATGGATAAGTTGGATGAACAATGAGAGAGTCAAACTGGGGACACACCCTTCCCCAAGCTCTGCCTCAAACAACAGAATCTGGGGTATGTCTCTACGGGCTGGGAGGGTCAGCACTGAGATACTACTTCCCTCTCAGTGTGATGTTCACCAAACGCTGAACACAATTAGCAACGATTTGAGAAAGTCCAAGGACAGGGAACTCACGTGGCTCTCTGTCATGTTCCTGTGCTGCTGTGGTCTTCTGAATGATTTTACTAGGACCCCCAAGGCAGCTGAGTTTGCAGTGGGGAGAAGGAATAGGGTACCGTGTGGAGTTTTTGTTTTTAAAAGGACAAAGCGTATCAATAACTTCCTCAATAAAGTATTAGTAAGCTTCAAATTGCTGGTGTCCTTATGCTCTAAGCTGTATGAAGAGAGGTACATGAAGTTGGTCATACACTCAAGGGGCTTAACATTAGAAATTGTTTTTGCAGGTTACTGAGTGATCTCAAAGTGAGGTCAAATAGCCCAGATACTTCTAGAGATCCCTCTGGGCTTTCTAGAAGCATAAAATTTCTAGCAGTCATGTTTGCTTAAGAGCTAAGAGGCCCTCTTCCAGCTGAGCATCTCTGCTATTGTGGCACTTAACTCGTGGGTTGCTGGTGTAGCTTGTTCATATGCCCCATGACACTGAGCGCTCCTTGAAGAGGCGCACTGGGTCTTCTCCCCAGCACTAGGCAGAGTGAGGCCAGAGAAAAATGAGTGAGCAGACCTCAGACATAGGATATGGACTGGCATAAAAGCTCTAGAGCTCCTGAATCTCATCATCTGGTATCAAAACATTGATGATAGGTGTTACAGGTTGAGCAGTTAATTCCCTAACAGGTATGTTGAAGGCCTAAATCTCAGTACCTCAGAATATGGCCTTCCTGGGACACTGGATTGCTACAGATGTAATTAACTACAATGAGGTCATTCTGGAGCATGGTGGGTCCTTATTCCCATGTGACAGATGTCCTTATAACAACAGGCAGAGACTCAGAGGTGGGAAGCACCATGTGATGGCACACACAGAGATTCAAGGGACAGAGATGCGAACCAAGGGACATCAAGGACTGATGACTACCACAAGAGGCTAGGGAGAGGCAAGGAAAGATTCTCCCTGAGAGCCGGCAAGGCGGGCAAGGCTGGCACATTAACTTTGGATTTCTAGCTTCTAGAACTGTGAGAAAATAATCTCTGTTGTTTTAAGCCAAAAAAGTTTGTGCTCTGGAAAACCAATACAACAGTCTACATAAAAACAATCTTGAGCCAGGCACGGTGCCTGCAATCCTAGCTGCTCAGGAGGGCTGAGGCAGGAGGATTGCAAGTTGGAAGCCAGCCTGGGCAATTTAGGGAGATCCTGTTTCAAGATAAATAAAAAGGGCTGAGGATGAAGCTCAGTGGTAGAGCAGCTCTGGGTTCAGTCCTATAAACCAACAACAACCAATCTTGGGTAGTTCTTCTCAAAACTGTCCCAAAGGGGGCTGAAAATGGGATCTCTAACTCTTAGTTGATTACAGTCCCACAAATCAATTTGACAGTAGGGATGGCCATGTGGGTCTGGGGCTTCGATGATGGACCACCACAGGCTCGGAGCCCTCAGGGTCAAAATGAGCCCAGTGCTCTCTCCCCTTCCACACACAATATCGTGTTCGGGGCTGCCTGGGCCAACCTGCACCCCAACTTCTCTTTACCTGTTCTATCTCACTGGAGATCTCCAGGGCCTCCCTGGCCGTCTTCTCTGCACTCCGGGCGTCCGCTGAGGCGCTGCCCAGGGCTGCTTCGGCCTGCTGGGTCTTGTCACTGGCATCTGCAACTCTCTGGCTGATGTAGGAGAGTCTCCTCAGTGCCTCTTCAGCTTCTGCTTTCCTGTCTTCAACCTGCAGGTCAAACTCTGAAATAAAGAAGGAAATTGCCCTGCAGATGAAAACAACCTGGAAATGAGTGAGAGGGGCCGCTGGTTTAACGAGAAATGCCTGAAAGAGTGTCATTACAGACTGGGGTGGGGGAGGGACGGCGAGGATTACTCTGTCTTTTCCCAGAGGCCAGAGTTAGTCACGAGTCCCCAAGATGCAAGAGAATCAAGGCCCCAGGAAATAAGCAGGCAGAATCTCTGAGGCCCAAAGCTTCCATCCAGAGCCTTAAGTCCTAAACTGTCAATGACCAGAATCAGGGGCTAGGTAGAATGGGTACAGAGGGACTTTCAATGAAGGAAACTGGAAAAATTCAGGAATGCTCATCTTTTATTTGTTACTGAAGATCCTAAAATTTTAACCAAATCGGCAAGGCATCCCCCAAACCTCCTGAGGTCTCGATTCCATGACAAAGGGGGCTCTGTCTTCTCCACAGAGCAACCATGGGGATTGCATATTGAAACCAATCAAGCTACAGAAAAAAAAAGAAAAAGAAAGAAAGAAAAGAAAAAGAAAAAGAAAGAAAGAAAAGGAAAATATCTGTAGAGCAATGAGATGTTGGATCTGTGAGGAATCATATCAGTCATTTATGTTCGGGTGTAGAAAGGGTGTGTGAGTTGTCTATGGTCACACAATGAGCTCACCCAGGTCACCAGACCCAGCAAAGAGGGGAACTCAAGCCTTCTGAGATTTAGTTCAATTCTTTCCACTACTTACCTTGAATATTAGTGAGTTTTTTCTTTAGAAAGATATTTATTAAGCATCTATTAAAAATATCCCAGTCTACTCACCATTAAAGAGATACATGAAGACTCAAAACCCATCAGCCATGACACTACCTTTAAAATATTCAAGTGACATGGACCATGAAGCACTAACCTCTGAGGTTCTTTAGGATGTTCTCAACTTCATAAAAAGTGGCATTGCCCATACTTAGTGCTTCTTGGGCTCTGCTTTTAGCAAGATTGGCACGGGAAAGCAGCTGATCTGATTTCTGTAAATAGAACAAGATTAGAGAAAGTACATTCCTGCTGGCAAAGTCACCCTGACACATTTCTCTTCATGACAACAGAGTGCTGTGATTCACCGCACAGTTTAGGGGTACTGGAGCAACCCCTCTACAATCTGGGATGGAGCAAATTTTATAAGCCAACCACATGTGCCACCTAAGGAGACTTCTAGTCCACCCACAGGGACGGAAATAGTCTTGCAAATCATTTTAAACTCTAGGTGCTTCCTGAAGTCAAGCTAATAGACCAAAATTAGACCCAGGAGGCTTGGGTCCTATTCCAAGGGTTGAGTGCTGACTCAGTGGGTGGAGTTAATTACATCAAGGTCTGTCTCACTTCCTCCCTCTGTGAGCCGTGGCACCGTGACCTTCAGAGAGTTTTGAATGGGTCTTCTTGCCATATTCTTCCCATGGTAGGCATTTGATACATGCTTACTGAACGGACGAATTAACAAAAGGATACCTGTCTCTCATTTTTTCCGTTCTGTAAGAGCTGCTGGGTTTCTTTTTCCCAGTTTTCCAGATTGCTCTGCACACGCTTGAACTCATCCATATGCCTGGTCACCAGGCTAGAGAGAGAATCGGCTTTTTGTCTGATTCTCTTCGCTTCCACCTGTGGGCCCAAAGAAGTGAATGAATCTTGCCCATTACCACACCAGCCTTGTTAGGACCTGGCACCAGTGTTTGAAAATAACAACAGGTTTCAGAAGTCAAGAAAACCATCCCTAACCATCCAGGCTCAAAGCTGAATAGAAATGAGACCCTGTGCCCAAGGGAAATCAGGCGGCAGCAGGGCCCGCGAGCATCAAACAGGTTTTGCGTGTGTGTTCCTTTCTATTTATTCAATTTTATCATTTTAGCTTATATATTCATGGGAACATGTGTCCATGGAAATCACTGGGAGTGCTTTTTGCTGCAGGTAGAAAGTGGATTCTTCTTCACTGAATAAATTGGGAACAGTCAAGAGGATTAATGGCAGAAACGATGCAAAAACTTTTGCTAACAAAAGTCCTCTGTACAGAGAGATGCACCAAACTTTACAGTTCTTCCCCACACATTCCAACAGTCCCCAGAACTAGGGAAGAGCTATAAAGGTTTTACCCACTAAAAGGCTCAGGATGAAAAGTCCAAGGGTGTAAGAGTTGGGGTTTAAGAATAAGAAGATGGATAATAAGAATCATGCACACTCTTCCTACTTTAAAGCAAGAAGGGTAAATGCTGTGGTTTGACAATGTGGGGGCTGTTGAGGCCTTGGTCCCCAGTGGTGCTGTTGGAAGGCCGTGAAGCCTTTGGAAAGGAGGACTGAGAGGGAGGTCCTTAGGACATTGGGGTGCGCCCTTGAGAAGGATTGTGCAATCCTGCTTGTCTTCTTCTCTCTGTTCCTGGCTCAGGGGTGAACTTTTGCTCTGACACAGCTCCCTCTTAGTGCCATCTGCCACTCTTTCCAGAACTGAGCCAATGCAGGTACCATGCCAAAATCATGAGCCAAATAGACCTTTTCTCTCAATACGTTAGTTGCTTCAGGAATCTCATTGTAGTAACGAAAAGTTGGCTAATACTGTGAACATGGAGAAAAAGCTGAATGCGTTGAACAATATGATGGAATCCCTAGTGAAGGAAGCATTTTTGGCCCTTCGTAATCAAGCACACAGGCAAGATGCCCTCACCTGAAAGGACCGATCATCCACTATCTGAAGCCCAGACACGGAATCCAGAAGGCTGAGACTGTGTTGATAAGACCTATCCGCTGCCATGTCAGTTTGGGTGGCTTCCCTTGATAACTGCTGGGCCAGGGTCTTAGTTTTCTCCAATCTGTGGGGAGGATGAGAAGAGAGTTGAGGGGAAAGAAGGACTTTCAAAACTTAATTTTTTTTTCTAGTACTGGGAATTAAACCCAGGGTCTTGAGCATGTTCTACTACAGAGTTATAATCCCCAGCCTTTTTTAAAATTTTATTTTGAGACAGAGTTTTGTTAAGTTGCCCAGGCTGGCCTCAACTTGCCATCCTCCTGCCTCAGTCTTCTAAGTAGCTGAGATTACAGGAATGTGGTAAGAATCACCTCCTTTTATAAAAGCCAAAATTGATCCTGTTACTTCAAAATTACATAATTAGAATACTCAGAATAGCCAAACAAGGTTATGCGTGAGATATGTGACCCCTGCCACAATCTAAACACAAGCCTCACAGTTTATAGAGGTCGGGGTGGAAAAATTCAAGCCAAATTTCCTAATTCCTGGTAATATAAATACATTATTCTTATATTCCTTATACCATCAAGCGGGTGTTTGCACAAACCATTCATACACTGTAGAGGGTAGTCATTTCTGCAAGTACTGCATTCTCTCAATCTAATCATAAATTTTACTAAGGTTAATCAACCTTCTTCCAGCCTTGAAGATATTTGCTTTCCCCAAAGTAACCAGCTCATTCTATTGTCCCTCTTATTAACATACATTTGAAAAGAAGCCTGGTGCATTGTACTGAGAGGATCCAGGTTTTACAGGCCGAGGGAGAACCCACTGAAACTTGCCTTCCCCTAAGTCCTTGTACCACAGAGCTGTCTGAGACGCCACTTCCGCCCCCTTCACCCTGGTGGGGCAATGACAGCGCTTGTTTGGAATATTTCTCTGTTTCCCTTGTTAGTTGCTCCATGCTTCTGGCTGATTCAACATGGCTGAAAGGATTAAAAACGGAAGAATTAGTTTTCATAGCAAAAGGGCTCCCTTTCTGTCTTTTGTGTAGATAAAGGGAGAAGAGTAAGGAGACTGGTTTGGTTTTCAGAAAAACCAAAAAGAACTAAATCCAGATTCGATGGAATTAGAGGAACTATCAAGAAGCATGTGTCCTGGAGATTTTGCCTCCTGTCACAGGCCCCATGGTCTCTTCTGTATATGACACGCTTAGTGGAGGTGGGCCCTGGGGAGGAGTGGGAGCAGTCTCAGGGTGACAGAAAATTGCCCCTGTAAACTGTTTTCTTCAGGGAGAAACCCCTAGATCTCATTTTGTTCAGGTCCAACTCCCTACTCCTTTGAGCCCAGGCCTGATAGAACAAAGCTTGTGAGTAAAAGTCCCCCGTAAGCTCCGTTTTCCAGATTTTACAAAGTGATATTAAAAAATCAAAACAAACAACACCAGGGCTCTGGAGGCAGCTCAAACTATGAAAATCCAAGCCAGCCCCCTTCTGCTGACTGAATTCTTCTTGAGATTAGCACGGTCAGCCCCTCCGCTGAGCAGACCTCTAAAACACAATAGGATTTAAAGTCAAGGCAAGCATCAGAGGAGCTGCCTGTTAGCAAGCTCCTGCAAGCTGGTTTCCAGGAGGAAGGCCCCTCTGTACACTTGCAGACACATAGCAAACAACTCCTTGCTCCTCACTCCCAGGCTTGGTGTGGGACTCTAGGAGTCCCTGAAAGCTGCAGGATTTCCTTTTCCAAAGGCTAATTCGTTTCACAGGCTCCGAGGAATCACATCGGACAGACACCAAAGCCATATTGTGAGTCACAGAGAAGTCTGGGAAAGAAACACTCCCACCCCCCAACTCTGGCCAAGGACCCCGTCCAGGATCCACCTACGTATACTAAAAGCCAAGCAGTTGAAACATGGCTTCAAGGCAGGAGACGGCTGCAAAGGAGGCTGGAGGGAATAAACTTGGTGCTTGGGTTCTGAATACCCCACAGTCTTGTTCAAGTTTAGCCTTAAGGAGCCACCTGGTGCAGAGGTGCCTCCACTGCTGCTCACCTGTCTGCCAATCTTGTGGCCTCCTGAGCCAGACTTTTAAGGCCATTGGACCCCACATAGTGGTCTATGGGAGGAATTTTCTGTGGAAAAAGGAGACTTAGTTAAGACTTTGCATTTGACTGTGGAGCCTAAGCAGGTGCAGTTGAAGTGTGAGAACCACTTGTCATTGGCCACAGATTCACATCCTGACACACTGAGAGAGTCTCAATCCACCATGAGCACGCAGTTAAAAAAAAAAAAAAAGTATGTGTAGATAAGAACAAAGTAGAACTCCAAGTTCCAAAAAGTATCTATAAAGATAAGGATGCATTTAAAAATATATGCATGTACATTCTTATCTCTACATCAAGTCCAGTAGCATATATCAAGTTATAACAGCAGCTCTTTAGCAGTAATAGGATCATAGGGGATTTTTATTTCTTTTCTGTATTTTGTACAAAAAAATTTTTTTTGTAACCTTGGAATAAATTATTTTTACATGTGATTTCTTCATCATATTTCTATTTCTTGTTTCCTTTATTCATCTTCTACCCATCTGCTTATATTATTGTCACCATAGCCTTCTTTATTCAAAAACAGAAGAGTGTTCAATCGAATCCCTCCCTCCTGCCACACTGCAAATTACATCATTGGGAGAATTGTTGTGACAATATTTTTCTTCCATCTGCAGAACTGTCTTTATTGGGCCACTTCCTTTCTTCCTGCCCGACTTCCTTCCTCCTTCACTCTCTCCCTCCTCATTCATTCATTCATTCATTCATGCAGCTGACATTTGCAACTACCACATACCACGCTGTGGGCTAAGAAGGCAAACATGAGCAGAGCTAAAATAAATAAAGAGAATCTGATGCAGTCAAACAGGAAATTTAGGAAGCCAAAGACACAAAGAATAGGTGTGACTGTTGCAAGGAAGAGAGGTCCCACTACCTGCCAGGTGGACCAAAAGCCCAGAGGGAGAGAAAGTGAGCAGGGGGAGCTATTGGAGGGTCCCCCGAGCAGTGGTTCTGAGTACCCCAACCCAGCCAAACCTACGCTGTTTTTCAGGGAAGCTTCACTTTCTGCCAGGCTCAGGCGCATCTGGGTGACGAGCCTGCGGGTATCCTGGACTCGGTTCTGATACTGACTGCTCAGGGCCCGAATCCTTTCCGCTGCGGTCTTGAGGTCATCCAGGCGATTGCGGTAGCTGTTCTCTTGGCTCCTCACCTTGTCCAGCTGGCGACTAAGGGTCCTACTAACACCTGAACCCAGAGAAGAGGGAAGATCAGCGCTATTCAGGTTGGCACAGAGCTATCTAAAATGATGGAGGGTTGACTGGCTCGTTGTGACATGATAAATACCCAATAGAAACGCGCACGCAAACTGCTCTTGAAGATCCATCATGCAGGTCTCAGAGGAGTGTCACTGACAGCCCTTCTACCTGGGCAAGGGCTTGTGGACACACCTGCTGAACCAGTGTCCAAGGAAGAGTCTATGACGTGCGTCTAGCAATTCTTTCTAGACATCAGTCCTCTTCTGGCTAAAGGGAAGTCAGTCAGCCTTTCTCACCTTCTGAGATCTGAGCTTCTCTCAGAATGTCCCGTAAAGCCTGCTCCGCCTGCTGCATCCTGCCTTCCAGTTCTGAGCCAGGTACTGCGGCGCCACCGCCACCCTGAGCCTTGGAAATCAGGGCCTCCAGGCTCTGGAGCTGCTGCATAAACTGATCCATCTGAAACCACACGGGAAAGAGGCTCAGAATGGAGGATGGAGACCACACCCAGCACCAGGTACCCAGGAGACAGCAGCTAACCACCCAGAGACGCTTGCTATGTTCTGGTGGTTCAGTTCAGACTTTAGAGACTGGAGTACTCTAGCTGTGTGGCTTGGGACAAGTCACTTTCCCTATCTACTCAATGGGGACAATAAACATAATGATATTGCCTCATAGAATCATGACTTGCACTACACGAGTTAATATTTGTCAAGTGCTTACAGCACAGCTTGAAGAAAGTTCTATGAAAGCTTGTTCAATAGACAACATTTAAAAACAGGTTGAGTGTGTTCTACATTTGAAGTTCTGTTTGGGAATTTTATTCCCCAACCCCTCACTCCAGAAAAAAAAAATTAATAACAACAACAAAAACCTCAAGTCCATTCTTCTTTGGAACTTGGATGGGGGAATTTCTGGAAGCCACTCCTGTTTGCAAAAACTTCATCCCCTCCTGGACTTCACTTATCTTTTATCTGCTTATGCTTTTGTTTTTAATATTTTTTAGTTGTATATGGGCACAATACATTTATTTTGTTTATTTAGGTTTTTGTTGTTGTTGTTGTTTTCTAATGTGGTGCTGAGGATTGAACCCAGTGCCTTTCACATACTAGGCAAGCGCTCTACCACTGAGCTTTATGTTTTTCTGCATTTGTTTTAGGGTTTTTATTGGAAAAATGTCTAGATGGAGAGTGGCATATTATAATGGCAAGAACTGAACTCAGAATCTGGAAGATAGAGTGGTATTCCCAGTTCCATCTGGCTCTATCACTTTGAAAAATAGCAAGTATTTCAAGACTTTCTTAGACCAGTGAAAACTGAGGCCAGAATATCTTCCAACGCAACTAAGTTATCATGATTATCAAACAAGACTATATCTATAGAAGGGGGCTTGAAAATAGTATATATAAGAAGTAAACCTGTATTATTATTATTATTATTATTATTATTATTATTATCCAGAATCTTTTTAGTACAACAAGATTTATTATTTTCAGTACTAGGAATTGAACCCCGGGGTGCTCTACCACTGAGCTACATCCTGAGCTCTTATACTTTTTTTATTTTGAGATAGGGTCTCACTACATTGCTAAGGCTGGCCTCAAACTCGTGATCCTCCTGCCTCCATCTTCTGAGTCACTTGGATTACAGGTGTGTGACACAGTGCCTGGCTAGTACAATAATCACAAAAACAAAAACAAAGATAGCAACTTCCCATCCTCAGGAGGCTAGGGGGTAGCTCCTAGATCCAGGATATAACCAGTCAGTGGGATATAAAGGTTCGATTCTGTGGGGTGGAAGGCGGTTTAGGAGCAGCAGGCACACCTGAATCTTCACTTGATTGTAGCAAGCTGGACAGCTGGCTAATGCTTGGTGCTCACAGTTGAGGCCACCAAATCCTGGCTTGCAAACACAGCTGCCATCACTTCGACACTCCACAGGCTCCGAGCCCATGGGGTTGCAGTTGCAAGCTAAAGACAGAGACAGACATATGTAGCATGCTTTCAAACTCATCCCAGCAACTGAAGGTGTAGCCAAGATAGAATGGAAGAAGATCAAGTCTCCAATGGGGAAGAGTCTTTTGTGGCCCTGGCCATCCGTCTTGGGTTAGATTCAGTCCTTGGCTATGCCTTCAAGCACATTCCCAAAGTGTGTAGACCTCAGGACTCACCTGCAAATTTGTTTGGTGTGTGTGGATGAAAAGATATTACAGTGGTTCCCCTCATTAAACTGTAAGCCTGTTGGATATTTTACTGGCTTTGCTCCTAAGGTAAATAACATTTCTTCTGGGCCTATTATGTGCGAGATGTAAACATCTCTCTCTGTTTTACAGATAGGAATGGGACCTCTGAGAGATTGAATAATCTGCTGCAGTGAGAGCTCAGAAAAAGCCAGTGATGTGGGAAATCTACACCACTGATCTAGGAAATGCAGTAAGAAAGTAGTACTGTTATTCATTTGATCAAATTTATTAAGTACCTACTACATACTAGGTTCTGTTTTAAGAGTCAAAAATAGAACAGTAAGTGAGACATTGCTCTAATGATCCCAGTGATTCTATCTACCTTCAGTGCTCTCAAAACACTGATCCTTGGTTTATACCCAAAGGACTTAAAATCAGCATACTACAGTGATGCAGCCACATCAATGTTTATAGCAGCTCAGTTCACAATAGCAAAATCATGGGTCCAACCTAGGTGTACTTCAATAGATGAATGGATAATGAAAATGTGATATATATATATATATTTTCCCCCCCAATGGAATAACTCAGCTTTAAAGAAGAATGAAATATGGCATTTGCCAGTAAGTAGTTGGCGTTGGAGAATATCATGCTAAGTGAAATAAGCCAATGCCAAAAATCCAAAGGCCAAATGTTTTCTCTAATATGAGGATGCTAAGTCACAATTTGGTGGGTGGGCACTAGAGAAAAGTAGAGTTACCTTAGATTAGATACAGGGAAGTGAAGGGAGGGGAGGGAAGGGAGGTGGAGATAGGAAAGATAGTGAACAAAACAGACATTATTACTGTATGTATATATGTGACTGCATGACCAATGTGATTCTACAACATGTGTACTCAGAAAAAATGAGAAATTATGCCCCACCCCTGTATGATATATCAAAGTACATAAATGCATTCTACTGTTATGTATAACTAATCAAAACATTAAAAATTAAAAAAACTCCACTGATTGGGGGGTGTACTACCATTATTTGCACACACATTTGTGACTTCCTTACCACCATACAAGGACCTTGGGACCCAGGACTGACTTGTTCATCATTATAACCTTAGTATCTAGGCCCACATTATATACATGGTTGGTGCTTGATGATATATAGTTGAATGAAAACCAATTTCTTTGGAATTGTAAATTGTCAGCATTAATAACACTGAATAACTAGAAATACAGCACTTACGGTGTGCTTTCTCATATGCCAATTTATTTTATCTTTGCAAACATTTTGAGTTAAATGTTAGTCAAACATATGAGGACACTGAGGTTCAGAGGGATTAATTGGCCTGATCAGCACAATGCACTAGGTATGTCACAAAAGGGACTTGAATTCAGCACCACTAATGTCATCTAGGATCTTCTTATCACAGGATATTTTCCAGAACATCATAGCCAACTCTAAGTTGGGGTCAGGGCTGGTCTGGCCCATGAACAAGTCAGTCCTGTCATGCTCCTGGGTAAGAAGGCCCCGTCTGCAGAGAGATGCTCCGGCCTTTCCAGGTGGAGACTGTGGCCTAAGGCTCTTACAGGAGACAGGCTCTTGAGTTCTGCTCCTCAAGGTATCTGGGACCTTTGGGACTAAGGAGGGTCTGGGGCAGGACTGCCCCTCTAGATCTGAACTTGCCTCTGAAATATAACCTGTACAAAGGAGAGCTGAGGACCCATCTGATCCGTGCTTTGATCTGAAGCAGCCCTTAGGAATGCTTGGTCCTGGCTACTGCTTTGAAGCTGAGCCTCCCTTGGAGGACTTTCAACAGTGGCCCTCCATACCCAAGCATGCAGACTTCCTGAGAGGGTCTCTTAAACTTCTCTGCAGCCCCTCCCCTCCCTGCTGCAGTTTGCTCAGGCTTGGTCTCAAGTCATTCATTACTCTCCAGTAAGAGGTCTGGCAGCCACTTCCCCCTACTCGCCTCGGGATTGGGCATGGGACCTGGCTCCATTTTATCTCCTCTTCCACTTAGGAATGTAAACCTGACCTTTTTTACATCTCCCACCCAGCTTTAACCATTTGAGAGCCTCTGGCTCTGCCTTCCAGATTCCTGAGAGTCGGGGCGGGGCAGGGGGAAGCAGTCTTAAGACCAACCTCTGAGGGAGAAAGGTGGGCTGTTTCTGGGACGGTTTGATCAGAAAACCAAAGTTGCATCATGACATTCCCTAGTAAACAGGGCAAGCTCGTACACACACGTACACACAGACGCAATCTGTGTGTGGGGGCCGGGGTAGGGGAGCGCAGTCCTACCTCGACACTTGTCTGCTGGGTTGGGAGCCAAAGGGTCCCCAAAGTAGCCAGCTTTGCACTGGTCGCAGTTGACTCCGGCTGTGTTGTGGATGCACTTCAGACACCTGCCTGTCAGCCGGTCACAGTTCCCAGAGGCACTGGGGTCGATGTTGTTGTTGCACTGACAGAGCTGACAAGGCCTCACCGGGCCCCGCTCCCCAAAGGGGTCCCCAAAGTAGCCATCAGCACAGAGTTCACAGCGAGCGCCTGGGAAAGAACAAAGGAACAAATGGCCAAGGCCAGACCGTCATCTGTTGGCAGCAAGACCAGACAGAGAGGCCTAAAGTGCGAGGCACCCCCAGAGAGCCAGGGAAACGTGCTTCTTCCGTGACCCCAGAACAGTACGGGTCAGGAGCAGGTGCATGACAGGGTTGGCACCACCCCATCCACAGTCACCACAGACTGTGGAACACAGCAACATCGCTAGGAGGCCTAACTAGTTGTTTTGGGGAAAGCCAGTAGCAACGTAGGAGTGGTGAGATTCTAGAGAAATCACCAAGGCTGCTGCTGGGTTTTCTTTCAAACTGACCAGCACAGGGATGTGACATTGAAGAGGTGACTAAGATTTCCTTTTTAAAAAAATGTTTTGTAGTTGTAGATGACATCATGCCTTTATTTTATATCATTATTATTATTATTTTTTAATGTGGTGCTAAGGATCGAACCCAGTGCCTCACATGTGCTAGGCAAACGTTCTGCCATGGAGCTACAACCCCAGTCCCTAACACTTCCTTCTTTACTTTGGGTCATTAAAAAACATTTCAAACTATGCATTTGGTCAGCATCTTCTAACTCCAAACCTCCCAAAACAGGAGTCCATGTTTCCTCCTGTAACTGAGCTCTCTGTCCTTGCCCAATCCACCTCCCCTCTTGGTATCGAGATAGTCTGATCTTTAGAATAAGCACATTTAGATTAACCCAAAGTCATTAAAATTTTCTAGAAAATTCCTAGGAGTAGATTCTCTTGACATGGATTCACAGCATCAGGACAGGAAGAAGCTGGCTGCAGAGCAGGCCTGTGGTCTTACCAGTGACTCCGAGAGGACAGTTGTTGCAGACCACCTCCTCTGTCTCGGGCATCACTGAGCAGCTGAATCCATTGTGACAGGGGCATGGCTTGCAGCTGCGGGGGTCATGGGGATCATTGTAAAATCCAAGGGGGCAGTCGGCACACTCGATGTCAGGATTTTCGTCCCCTGAATAACAATCTCCTGGGAGGCAGAAGAAGAATGGAGGGGCAGAGAAATGAGCAGGGTCAGATAATGCGTTTCCTTCAGAGGAGCAGGGGTCGTGTGCAAGCCCACAGCCTTCCTTTCTAAAGGTTTTACAGTACCTGGGCACTGGCATTCACCCCTGCCCTCTACCAGACCTTGAATTTCAGCTTCACTCTTCTATACTAAGCAATGTACCCTGCCTCCACTATCCACAACTTAGCACTGTCCCTTGTCCTCTGTGGCCTGACACCATTGATTGCCCCGTTCATTGAGACCCCCACTTGCCTTTGATCTCCCCACACAATTCTTGGAACTTGATACCCACTCCCCCACTGCACTGAACCAGGACAGACAGCCGTTTCCTGTAACCTAGCACCTTTCTTACAACCTTGTGGCATTTCCTTAATGAAAAGGACTGAGTGTAATAAGGCGCCCTGTCCATCCTCCCCAACTCCAGCCTGGCTCTCCCTAATCCTTCCCCATCTCTGAAATGAGTTCAGGCATAGTGTTCCTCACTCTGCTCTTAAGTTTCACAGGAGACTGTGGTCACCTGGCTGCACCCCCAGTCACCTGGTCCAGGTGTCATTTCACTCACCGGTGTCTGGATCACAGGCCCCTCCCCCTTGGCAGTTACATGGAACACAGGTGCCAAAAGGCCCCAGTCTCGCTGAATCTCTTTTGTAGCCAGAAGCACAATCCTGGCAGAACTGTCCCTTGTACCCAACAGGACATATACAATGTTCAACCCAGGGTGCTGGGGCTCCAGAGACAGGGCGGGCTGAAACCAGGGTCACGTTGTCAATGTACCCAGTACCTGCAATAGAGAGGAGAGGCTAGAAGTAGCAAGTGGTAAGGCTAAAAGATTTGAAATCAAGCCAGGCATGATGGTGCACGCCTATAATCCCAACAGCTCGGGAAGCTGAGGCAGGAGGATTGTGGGTTCAAAGTCAGCCTCAGCAATTTAGTGAGGCCCTAAGCAACTCAGCAAGACCCTGTCTCTAAATAAAATATTTTGTAAAAGGGCAGAGGATGTGGCTCAGTGGTTAAGTGCCACTGGGTTCAATCCCTGGTACTAAAAATGAAAGAGAGAGAGAGAGAGAGGGAGGGAGGGAGGGAAGGAAGGAAGGAAGGAAGGAAGGAAGGGAGGGAAGAAAGAATATCTGAAATCAGGCCTCTCTAGATTTTATTTTTCTCCACTCCTGACAGGTGATGTCACACAGAATTGGGACTGAGCACACAGGCTCTGGAGCTGGAAAAATCATGGTTTAAATTCTGTCTCCACCCTCACAAGCTGTATTAACTGGCAAATCGCTAACCTCTCCACAGCTGCATATCCTCAACTGCGAAAGAGAACGGTGCTATCTATCTTCTAAATTTGTGTTGAAATTAAATGACAGTGTACGTTGTAATGCACATAATAACAGTTCAGCACATTGCTAGCAAACACCTTCTCCTCTTCCTGCCTTATTAGCTGCATTAGTGACATGGAAATGGGGCAGGCCAGCCGTGCTTCCTTTTTACAGAGAGCTCTTTTATATAATTCCAGCTGGAACCAGGAGGCCCCAACATGTGAAGTTCAAAAAAGAGAATTAGCAGGATATATGAGGATGTCCAAACATGGCAGCAGTAAGTACGACCCAAGAGGAAGGGCCAGTCTAGGAGTGAACCGGTGTGCCCTAGAGCCATTTCTGAGCTGGAGAAATACACCCAGGTGTTGTAGCTTATTTTCCTCAACAATCAGCTTTCATGGAAATTCAGAGGCTCTTATAACGAGATGGTGTCATCATTATTCATTTACTGGTTCTGACCTCTTTAAAAGAGGAATGTTCCCCTTTGAGAAATTTCTAGAATGTAAAAATTTAGACTTAATCAGACTCTGGGCGAAAACCATCAAGCAGTTTATCGACTTGTTTGGAGACAGCCCACCCTCTTAGAGAGCTGAAGCAAATTACACTAACACCCAAGAAGAGAGTTTCATTTCTCCCAGGCCCTTACTGTATTCTCCATACGTAGCTCGGATCTGAAGGGCCGTGAGGTTCCGCAGTAACCTTCGAAACTCAAAATAGCTCAGCTGGGGGCTCCAGTTACTGCTTGGATGTTCATTTAATCTGCATAATTCAAAATAAAAACCTGTAAAAATCCAACTCATATCACATCACTACCTGATACAAATGATGCCCAAGAATGTGGCAACAGCTAGGGCCCTTGGTAGTCCTGCTTAGGGGATGCAGGACTATGAGCTTTATCTCTTCCTAAGCAGGAACTTAGAGCTTTCTCCCTCCATGGGGAGGGCAAGTCTGCAGGAAGTGATGGAGGGCAGACAGCAGGCAAAGTCAAGCTCCAGGGGTCATACTGCCTGAAGCAAGGTTGGTCCCAAATCCTCAGACACCACACTGTATTCTGGGCCATGTAGAACCTAAATTAGAAACATCTTTGGGTTCCAAAAGTCCTGACCCTCAAGCACTACCATTCGTTCTTTGTTTTGTTTTATTTAAATGACATGTCATCTGAGCACATTTTATTTACTCCTTTCTGGAAGTTTCCATCTTCTACTTTGTCCATCATCTAATACTTGGCATCAGAGTGTCTTGCTGCATCCTGTCACTAGTCCCTGGACTATTCTTTTTAGTTTGGTTTTGTTTGTTAGTAGAATATGCTTCCAAGAGCAACCCCTACCCCTTTTTGTTTCATTCACTGATTGGTTTAACAAAAGTTGACTGTGCACTTGGCTTGTGTGGCTGCAGGAAAAGACAACCAGGGAGATGACCAGCATTCAGCTGGGGGGAGTTGGTGGGCAAACAGTTATAAATCACTGGGGTGAGCATTATTACAAATGCATGCACAGAAGGCCATGGACACACTCTAGGAGCTGTAACTTCACCTGGGATGCTGAGAAGGGCAACACCTAGGAACAACAGATAAACTGAATCTCAAAGAGAAAGTTCTCCAAGCCATGAAGGGTGGAGTGGATATTCCAAGGAGGAAAATTGAGTATGTACTGTCAGAATAAGGAACACTCGGAAATTTAAGTGCCCACCTTGTGGGGTATGTGCTCTGGGTCTTCCTTTCTCCATTCCTAGTATCTCTGCTCTGGGCAACCATCCTCAGGTAAGCCACTGTGGATGTCTTCTGATGGCCCAGTGAAGGACCCTACCTGAACTGCCTTCCACATGGCATCTGCTCCCTGTCTCACACCTGACATTTCTCAGCATACACTCTCTCGATGGCTTTCTACCATCTTTCCAGCACAGGCAACTCTAAGCATTTTGATATGCAAGACCACCATGATGGGTCCATTTCCAGCTTTTTCCACCTCATCTGCCCACCTCCCCAAACCACTCTGTGTCCCTGCCATAAGTATCTCTTGCCCCCTATTATTACAGCTTCTCACAGCCCCACATAACTTCACATATGGAGGGTGCTGATAATGTTTCTTGCTGGCAAAGTCACAGGCATCTTTTCATTCTCGGTCTCTTCTTTAAAGCTTTTCTCAGCTCTTCTAGATAGAATTGGGCTCTTTCCAAGACCCCATGAGCATGTTCTACCACTAAAGCAATTATCTATTATGTTTGCTTGCTTGCTTTTATTTATTTATTCCTGTGGTGCCAGGAATGGAACCCAGCACCTAGTGCACGTTAGGCAAGCACTCTACCACTGAGCTACACCACCAGCCCTCTATGTTGGCATTTTGATGTGTTCCATAGCCTACTAGAACAGGAGCCTATAGGGCAAAGACCATGTTCCATCTTTACTTTCCAGCCTCTAGCACAGAACTGAGCACCTACTAGGCACAGCTGCCTTCCCTGACCTCTCTGAACATGCCAATGGAAATCCTCATTGAATAAGCGCAGTCTCCACGGACAGCACCATCCAGGGCCTCACACGACCTCATTCTCAGATCTCATTCCTCACTGCCCCCCACTTCATGCTTCTCATCCACCAGGAATTTCCTAAATATGCAGCCTTCCTCAAACATGGTGTTATGTTTTAGATTTGTGGGGTCCCCTGAAAGCTCCTGTGAGAGACAGTGACAGAAAGTTTCGAGGTGAAATGATTTGGTTATGAGCGCCTCAACCTAACTGAGGCATTGATCCAGGGACAGGGATTGCCTGGGTGGTTACTCTAGGCAGGTGGGATGGGACTGGAGAAGGTAGGGAGTTGGGGGCATGCCCTTGGAGTATGGATTTTGTCCATGTTGGGGGAAGCTCTCTGTTTCTGCTCCCTGGTGCCATGTCCTGAGCCGCTTTCCTCCACCACACCCTTCCACCATAATGTCCTGCCTCATCTTGGGCCCTGGGGAATGGAGCTGGCTGTCCATGGACTGCGAACTCTGAAACTGTGAGCCCCAAATAAACGTTTTTCTCCTCTAAATTGTCCTTGCCAGGGCTTTTGGTAGAAGCAGCAAAAAAGCTGACTAAACCCCAAGGTATTTCCTCTTCCTCATTAACTACCCCCAGCTTCTCTTTCCTTTGAAGCCGCTCTCCACACTGTCCTGCCTTCTCGGGAAGCTCCCTTTGATCTTCTAACGGGGAGGGGGGGACAGTTGTGCCTCCATGTGTGTTCAAAGCACCTGTGCTCAGCCTGTCTCTCTCCGCCACTTGACAGTCTGCCTTGCTATCGTCTGTTTATTTTCTCTCCCATTAGCCCGCCAGCTGCTAGAGGGAAGGAATCACGCCCTGTCTTGATCCAACACCCGCCTGCTAAGCCAAACGTGCTCAGAAAAGCTTGTTGACCGAATGAACAACTGAATGGATGAAAAAAGGGCTTGGACGTCAATCACAGTTTGCTCTATTCCACCCACTTGAGATCTCTCTTTTCACCTGAACACGTAAGTCTTGGTGATTCCACAAGGAAGCGTCTTGCTGAGGGGCATCAAGGGAGCTCTGATCCGAAGACCAGCACCTTCCAGGATCACATCATGGGCAGACGGGTGTCGGCCTCCCCGGTCCACACGGTAGTCGAAAGACAGGCTTTGCCCATAGCTCACCTGCTGATTCCCAAGAAATCTGGCTGTGAAATAGAATTTTTAATAAGATCAGTTGGGAAGCTGGGAAGGTAAACCCATTTTCAAGTCTGCATCAATGTGGGTGACCTCTCATGGAGTCTCATGTTACCCATCCCACACCCCCAGGCCACCCTGACAGAAGTCAGTGCCCAGCACTGGACATGATCATACCATTTGGGCTATGAAACAGGGTTCATCTATTAGAGGGACCACAGCCTGGTACTTATGATACACAAGATCCAGGTAAATCAGCAAGAGTGCCATTGGCTACATAATGCCTTGTGGCTTATAGAAGCCTTTCATGAACATCATCACATTTGATGCAATAGTTCTGGAAGGCTGGTATTCCCATTCCCATTTAATAGTTAAGAGATCTTAAGTTCAGAGAGGTTAAAAGAACAGCTCACCCAGGAATCACTTCTTGGCCAAGGATATGATCAGAACTAGAATTCCAGTCAGAATTCTTCTACCCAGACACAGACCACTGACTGATATATGTGTCTGTATATATATGTGTGTGTGTGTGTGTGTGTATGTATGTATATATATGTATACATACACATATATATTTATGTTTTACACATATAAATTTATATTTACATATATTTATATAGAATATAATGCTTATATATTACATATATAGATTTGAATATATAATTAGTTATGTTACTTATTATAAAAACTCCCATTTGATTAAAGTAGGCCCCAGGTCTGCCCTCCAGGACACCCAGTTTTTTCCAGAGTGCCATGCCTTAGTGACTTCATTAAATTGGGCTTAAGCCCAGATGCCTCCTGGAGGCACCACTGCCCTGAACACCAAGTGATATGGATTCCACATTTTGTAACTCGATTTTTCTATCCTGACTCCCTAGTGCTCTCACTTGGCTTCTGTAGGACGAATTCCCCCTCACATACCAGGAGCCACAAAATAGACGGGGTCTGATCGTCGGGCTGAGCTGTACACATCCCTGTGGCGCTGCGACCAGTGGAGCTTCGCAGGGGACCCGTTTCTTTGGATGGCCTTCCAGCCATCAGCATCTGGAACACAAATAAAAAACCATTGCACTGGAGACAAACCCTCCACCTCCATTGAGTCATGGCAAGATTGCTTGCCAAAAAGTCCTGTTGAGGTAAAAAGTGGGCTTTTCCTAGTGTTTCCTCATTCCTTCCTAGAGTTCAAAATTCCCCATGCGCCTCTCCTCTTGGATCTCAGCTTCACTGGCTCCCACCCCACAGCTGTTTAGCTCCTTGAGTCTGATCTTGAGATAAGAGAGCATGTTTTCATCTGCCTTTAATTTGTATCTTTATTAGAGTTATGTAAACAAGGTCTGGCCTTAGTGCGGTGAGAGGGTCCATCAGATCCAAAGAGAAATGTGAACAAGTTGAAGTGATATCCATTCCCAGCGTGTTTACAGTGCTCTGTAGCTTGGTAACTCACTTCGGATTCATTAGCTCAGGTGATGTGTGGGAAAGGAGTGTGATCAGTGAGTGTGGCTTCCAGGGGAACCTTCATAAACCCCCAATCCAAATGAATGACTCTTTTGTGACTTTGAAATAGATGTGGGTGGGAAACACAGGAAGATAAAAAGTGAGTCTCTTCTAAGTTATTTTTTTTTTTTTAAGTCATGACTACGCTGGTGTGAGGGAGCCATTCAGCTGTGACTTTTTCAAGATGTGGGGGTTTGCTTTATCACCCTGAAAACATGGTGAACACTTAAAACTATGAAACAGTGGTTAAACATGATTTGAGACTCCATTCAATGGACAGAGAGGTGTTTGTCTGTAGGCACAAATCCCTATACAACCTTCAAAAACAGAAACAGCGAACGGGGCGCCTTACCTTGATGGAAGGTGGAGGTGATCTTATGGACACTGTAGTCCACAGAGCTGCGGCACTTGGCTGAATGTCCATAGCAAAAACACTGGGTGCAGCCCTCAGGGTTCCCCGCATCCAGATGATAGTAACCTGGGCGACACCTGGATTTTAGAAATTGGGGTGATATAATAGGTTATTTCTTTTCTTTTTTTCCCCCCCTTTGGTACAGGGGATTGAACTCAGGGGCACTCAACCACTGAGCCACATCCTCAGCCCTATTCTGTATTTTATTTAGAGACAGGGTCTCACTGAGTTGCTTAGTGCCTTGCTTTTGCTGAAGCTGCCTTTGAACTCGTGATCCTCCTGCCTTGGCCTCCAGGGCTGCTGGGATTACAAGCATGTGCCACCGACCCCAGTGGTTATTTCTTATTGCATGTAGAGAACATGCTGGTTGATTCAGCCTCTCTCTACTTTCTTCCCCTCTTGGCCCTTTTAATTGTCAGAGAAGGAAAATGGCAAGTTTCGTGTACCACCTCCACCCAGACCATCTGATGAACAAACCCCCCCCCCCAAAAAAAAAAGAGCATTAGGAATGTTCTGTCTCTTCCTAGGTGCGGCAGAATCAAGTTTGCCTTGATGTTCTGGAAATAGCAACTGACCCATCTTTAGTGATGGATGGAGGTCAGATGGGGAGGACAGGGAGGGATGGAGCAGGGACACAGAGCAGCCCTGTCCTGAAGCAAGTGTTTAATGGGACAAAGTGAAGACCAGGAGGGCAAGGCTCCTGCCTCAGCATCAGCTCCCCATCCTGATCCACAAGAGCACTAGGTGTCGGTCACCATCCCTGCCCCTCATACCCAGGCTCTGGCCCACCAGGGAAAGGGCAGGTGAGGACCTGACAAGGAAGAAGGATGGCCAGAGCCCATCTGCTACAGCAAAGTGCAGGCTGGCCGTCCACCTCTGCCCCTGCCCAAGCCCTCCAGTGGCTTCCCCAAGGACAACTGCAGGCCAAGTCTTAGCTGTGGGAGCTGCAGGGAACGCAGCGGGGAAGCTGGGGAGGCCCGCTTCTCTATTGAAGTTAGCTGCCTCCTTCCACATGAAACAATGATAGTTTTAATGATCATTTACTTAGCACTTATGTTGTACCAGCCACCTTGTGTATATTCTCATTTAATCCTCCCTAAAGCCCTAGGAGATAGACATTGTTTTTCTCCAATTTCTTAGATGAGGAGACCAGAGATGTTAAGAAACTCATCTGAGGTCATAGAGCTGGTAAGTGGTTGAGGCAAGCTTCATGTCCATCTACCTCCAAATCACATAGTCAAAGCCACTGGACCATCATGTATCAGGGGTATGTTCATTGTGTCACATCCCAGAAAAACAGTTAGCTGAGAACAACAGATGCTTCAGAGAACAGTTGTAAAGCAAGCATGTTTTCTCTGAGAGCAAGGGTTTAACAAAATCACTGTGGGGGGCTGGGGTTGTGGCTCAGTGGTAGAGCGCTTGCCTAGTACATGTGAGGCACTGGATTCGATCCTCAGCACCACATAAAATAAATAAATAAAATAAAGGTTTGTGTCCACCTACAACTAAACATAATGTATTAAAAAAATCATTGTGGTTTTATGAGGGGAAAATCTGTACATTAGAAAACAAGAAAGGAAGGGCCAAATGGAGGGATGGAGGAGTGGAGTGGAGAGGAAGGATAAAGAATGGGAAAAAATCAGGCAAAACTAAATGGTGGTTTTTAGGAACACATCAGAATTATGAATGAATTCAGTTACGAATAATGCATACCAACTTATGAATGATGCATACTAAATTGCAAGGAAAATGATTACCATAAAAGCCAGTATAGCAGTCATTTTTAGGGACTCCTGGTGGCATTGGGATGGCATATCTTTAGCAGAGGTCTACTGATTGGTGATGGCACTTTTTAATGTAACTTTCTAATTCTGTGTTGGATTCTGAAATGAAAAAGGCTCTTGCGGCGTGGCTTCTCTTAACACTTCAGCTATTTCTCCTTGTCCTCACCTTAGCAGCAAAGAACCCCCTGAAAACCCAAGCTAGGAATGTATTTGGCATTTCCTCCGCCCAGGTAGAAGGGATTGGCAGGGTGCCAGGAACTGCTTTTTTAAGGAAATGGGGAGGAAGCATTTACCTCTGGGGCCAGCCTCACCGCCCCCCTAACCTCAGGACAGGAAGAGGTGAGTCTGAGCCTGGTTTGTACTTAAGGAATGTCCTGCAGTGACAACCGCGGGAGGAGGGCTCCTGGCTGTTCCACCTGCCCCAACATGGTGCAGACCCAAGGGGCTCTTACCTCATGCCCCGGCTCATGTGTGTGCATGTAACCACCACCCCAGCCCCGGGGCTGCGCCTTTTCAGTTGACGATGGTTATATATGGCCATATGCTGTGATATTCCCTCTTACAAGGATTTTCCCAACATGCTTAATTAGGCCAGGCGTTTCCCAAGACCAGGGGGAGTCACGTGACCTCATTATTGCATACCACCTTATAGCCACGCACCTGGGATTCAGAGCCAGCTGGCAAGGGGACTCTCTGAGGCCCCTGCCTCTGTCACGGTAAAAACAGAGAAGGGGCCCAGAGCACAATGTGGAGTAGAAAAGTTGTGGAAGCTCCACTGTATTTTATTTATTTATTTATTTTTGGTACTGGGGATTGAACTCAGGGCACTCAACCACTGAGCCACATTCAATCCAGCCCAATTTTGGATTTTATTAGAGACAGGGTCTCACTGAGTTGCTAAGTGCCTTGCCATTGCTGAGGCTGGCTTTGAACTCGTGATCCACCTGTCTCAGCCTCCCCAGACGCTGGGATTACAGGTGTGCGCCACTGCGCACGGCTCCACTATATTTTAAAAAGAACAAAACAAAACAGTTTTCGAGGACAGAGAGCAGGAGGAAGGGCATCAGCACTTGTTTGGGATCCTTTCTCCATAACTGCACTCAAAGGATTAGCTCTCGTGCCAGTTGCCCAGGCACCACCCCTGCTGTCTGTAGGGACATGGTTCACACAAACCTATCACACCGGTCTCCAGTGACAGCTGGCTTGCAGACACAGCGGCCAGAGTCACAGGGCCCTGCGATGCCAGCTGGGTCACAGTCACACTTGGAATCTCTGGGAAAGAAGAAAAAGGAAATTAGGGATGGGCTTCCAAATGCTTCACCACTGAAATCACAAAGATGGCCCCACTCAGGAGCAAGCGTCGCCAAGCTGGGCAAAGTCTGCTTCAGTGAGGCTTCTCCTGGAAATCCCCACTCCTGCTAATCCTTCTCCACTCTCTAAGGACACAGCTGTCTATGCTGGTGCTGCTAACAGGGTGGTGTGTAGGTGGCAGCCAGTCCATGAACTGTTCGTTACCTACTCTTAATAGGGGCTTGTGCCAGAATGCAAACCAAGTTCATGACTAAACTATTTAGTTTAGTTTGGTTGACTTTTTTTTTTTTTTTGGATACTGGGGATTTAGCCAAGGGGTGCTTTACCATTGAGCTTTATCCCAGCCCCCCCCCCTTTTTTTTCAATTTTAAAAATTTTAAGACAGGGACTCACTAAGTTGCTCAGGGCTTCCCTAAATTGCTGAGTCTGGCCCTTCAACTTGGGATCCTCCTGCCTCAGCCTCCTGAGTTACTGGGATTACAGGTATGAATCACATCAACCAGTATCAGAATCAAACAAAAGCATTTCATTGAGAGTCCTGCTACTGAAACAAAACAAAATTCAACCAAACTCCAGCAGTTCCACTCCTAAGTACATAGCCAAGGAAAATGAAAATGTATATTAAACCTCTGGGTTCAATTCCTGTACCAAAAAAAAAAAAATCATTTGATTCTGGCATAATCTCCCTGTCTCATGATTAGCACTGGTCTCTGTCACTCATTTTGACAAACAATGAGGTGTCTATTTCATGGGTCTCAAACCAAGGTCATTGTCTTTTCCCTACTGATCTCCTTGTCCTCTGATGGCCTGTGACTATATCCAAATTCTGCCCAAGGCTGGAGCGTCCTTGACTCCTCCCTCTCCCTCACACCCCCACCCCACCCCACTCTAGTTCAGATAGGCTCAGGGCCAGGATTCCTTTCCAAGCTTTGCCTCTCAATTCCCATGGGCTCCTCCTTGTCTTAGGCCCTCCATTACTACTGACAAATAGCACCTACTGTGCACTAAGAACCAAGGATACTAAGAGAAGTAGGAAACAGCCCCAGTCTCTTAGTCTCACGGCAGGGCAGGTGTGTGAACAGCAATGGCAAATAGCACAAGGGCAGCTGCAGCCACCCTGGGACACCTTCTAGGGACTCTTCCCCCTCAAGGCCCTGGGGACCCAGCAACGGACAAGACAAAGCCACATAGCAGGACTCACATTTTAGGGGGAGGAACGGACAAGCCAATGCAGACAGAAAATGAGAGATTTGAGGGGTGAGGGATGCAGACTAGTGAGGGGGAGCCCTGCAGGATGATGAGGTGGAACGGAGCCCCACAAGGCACTGCATGTCTTTGGGTGCTCCAGGGGTGCAGGGCCACATGCTCGTGGCTCCTTTGAAGAAGGGAAGGCAGGGTGCTGTGGCTGGAGCATGGGGCCAGGAGGGTGGAGCCTGGGCGGCAGGTGCAGAGGGCAGAGGGTCCTGCAGGCCCCACAGGCCTTCGGAAGTGGGGAGGGGGAGCTCAGGGAGAGCTTTGAGCAGAGCAGCAATATGATCTCCTTCATGTTTCAAAAGGGCTGCTGAGAGGGGCCGGGCCTCGGGGAGAGTCTCTGAAGATGATCTAAGAGGTCAGGAAGGGCTAGAAGGGACAATCTGTGCAAAAGCCCAGAGGTAAGAGAGTGGGTGACACCAATAACTAGGACAGCACAGCTGAGACAGGAGGCTGCGCCATCTGGGCAAGGGGCTGAAAACACAGGCAACGATGTCACCCAACCAGGACCATCTCCAGGCCATTTCTCTTCAGAGTCAAGAGTACGCTGTGGCCATGTGGCACTACAGGATCGTATCATCTTTTTCCTTTCCATGACAGTGTAGCTTAAAGTCGCCTAAGTTTGGAGAATGCAGCCCAAAGGTCTGCGTGTGGGAACGGAATGAACAATTCCCAGTGCTTCAGAGTTTAGACAAACCGGATCAAAAGTCCATACTTGTGTTATTTATGCCAGAAGCAGATCTCAGAATCCAAACAAAACCAAGAGAACTTCTAAGAGTAGAGATTTCCCTAATAGCAGACATTTCCCCAAAACAAGACCCTCCACATGAAGGCCAAACCAGAGGAGGAAGGAGAAACAGGAACTCGTATCTAAGTCACTCACCAAATAAGACATCTCCCCAATCCAGAAATGGTTTCTCTATCGCAAAAGTGAAATTATGTGTCAAGGTTGAAAGTTGGCAGCACCAAGCCAGAGAAAGTCCCAGGATGGTCCCTGGGATCAATGGCCCAGATAGTTCCTCGGACTCATCCATAGGCTCTCAATACCAGTAGGGGTCCGCGAGCCACTGGCAAAAGGCCCATCTGGACTACGCTCCTGGCTGGCTTGCCAAATTGTCACCGAACCTGGCCCTTTTCACCCACCATGCAGTATGCAAATCACTGAACGACGAGTTTTGCCAAAGAGAAAGAGCTTTTGCACAATGTGGCCATGCTTGACAAGGGGAGACGGGAGCAAGTCTCAACCCACCTCCGGGAGGATAGAGTTCAAGGATATTATGGGTTGAAGCATGGGGACAGGAGCTTGGAGGTGAAGAAGTTTAAGTTTAGAGGCTTTAATCAGGCAAAGTGGGTTTATTTTGGTTTCCCATCAGTTGTAGCAATTCCTCTGTCAGTAGCCTTCTAGCTAATGCTTTACCACTCCCCTAGCTCAGCATCTCTGCAGAGTGGCTGGGGTTTATAATGTGTTATTCTCTATCTTCTTCCAAAAATGAATTTGAAAGACAGAGAATGTTACAAACTAAGGGGAACCGAGATTAGGTAGAAAAGTTTTTCTATGCCAAGTTCCTTGGGTCCCAGGTTAGAATGTGATGGACTCTGTCCCTCTGTCCTGGTTCTTCACAGGAGGCAATGGTCAGGGTGAAGAAAACAGGTCAGGAGCCAAGAGTCTGGGCTTGAATAGCAGGCCCACCCTCCTCAGCAACGTGGGTCAACTAAGCTTCTCATGGTTTAAATTTCTGATCTTTACAATGAACATAATGACACCCCCAATCCCTTAGGGTTGGTGCGAGGATTAAATTAGATAACCCACATGAAGTACTCAAAACAGTGTTTAGCACACTGTAGATGCTCATTAAATGAAAGTGATCACCAGTGGAATGTCATTATCATTATTCCCATTAATGACAGCAATGGTGGGGTGAGGATGCTCACAGATGTCTCTGGTCTCGGATGCATCCAGCGTCTGTGAGCGTGTGGAAGCCTGGCAGACACCGGTCACATCTGTCTCCTGTCACACCTGGCTTACAGCTGCATCGTCCAGAACTGTCACATCGAGCACTGAGAGAACCTGCAACCCACCAGGTGGGGGAAAAGGGAAGATGAAAAGAAAGTATTTAACTTACAAGGCATTAGGAAGCAACTGCCCACCTGTGGGAGCTCAAGACACCTAGTAATATCCAGCACCTGCTGCCTTGAACAATTATTTCAAATCATCTGAGCATTCTTCCACCCAGTAGAGATGGTTTTGACAGCTGATGGTTCTGTTATCTTCATGAACAGAAATGAAATTGCTCATAAAGTCATTTTTATTTACACATCTGCACTGATTTGGCATTAGGGAGCATCAGCCTACGGCTTTTCTAAAGCAGTCCATCAAGTCATTGAGATCTCAAGAAAGAAAATCTGTGACTGAGCACATCCACCTCTTAGGAGTGAGCTCATAGCAGAGACCGAGTGATATTCCCCCTTATCTCTAACAGATGAAAACCACCTTTCAGGAATCAGTGTTTGTATGGCATGGCCTCTTAAAATTTCTTATGTGCAGGAGGCATAGATTGGTCTCATTCATTCCCCTGTACCTCCCCTTCCCCTCCCCTTCTCCTCCACATTCCCTTTCTCTGTTCTACTGGTCTCACTTCTATTTTCATGGGGTCTCTTTTTCCTTGTTTCTCTCTAGCTTCTGCATATGAGAGAAACATATGACCCTGGACCTATCTCACTTAGCACGATGTTCTCCAGAACCATCCATTTGCCTGCAAATGGTGTAGTTTTGTTTTCTTTATGGCTGAGTAAAACTATCCCATGTATATATACCACATTTTCTTTACCTATTTTCATCTGTTGATGGACACCTAGGCTAGCTCCATAACTGGGCTATTGTGAATTGTGCTGCTATAAACATACGGATGCGTGCATCACTGTAAATGCTAATTTTATTTCTTTAGGAAAAACACCAAGGAGCCCATTCCTAGTCTTTTGAGGAATCCCTACAAATCTCCACAGAGGTTACGCTAATTTACAATCCTACCAACAGGGTATAAGTGTTCTTTTTTCCCCCTGCATCCTTATCAACATTTATTATTTTTTTGTGTTCTTAATGATTGTCATTCTAACTGGAGTGAAGTAAAAATCTCAGCGTAGTTTTGATTTTCATTTCCCTGATTACTAAAGATGTTGAACATTCTTTTGTGTATTTGTTGGCTGGCATGTTTTTTTTTTTAATATTTATTTTTTAGTTGTAGTTGGACACAATCCCTTCATTTAATTAATTAATTTATTTAATGTGGTGCTGAGGATCGAACCCAGGGCCTCGCATGTGCTAAGTGAGCGCTCTACCGCTGAGCCACAACCCCAGCTCCTGGTATGCTTTTTAAGAGCACAAAAAGGTCCCTTTATCAAAAATATCTCCACCTGCCTGGAGAGGGGCCCCTCACCCTCACACCTTGCTGAACGCATTTCATGGAACGCCGCCCTGTGCAGGCCTGTTAATGCCTTAGAGTGTGGCTCTCACCCACTCAGTTTTTCAGGGACATGCTCTTAGTTGCAAATGCATCCTCTCAAATTGAGTGTTGATGAAAAATGAGAAGCTCTCGGGGTGAAAAAAAAAAAAAAGAAGAAGAACCACTGTGGAATGTCACCACCTCTCACCGCCTACCTGCCTTTGTGCCCGCCCAGGCTAAGCCTCCATCTTCTCTCACTTGGGCCCCACCTCACTCGCCCCAGCCTCCATCCTCCCCTCCATCCTCCCCTCTCCATGCTCCAGTCTCCATATGGAAGCCAGCGCGTGCTCTTTTCAAAAGGTAACTGAGATCGTGTTTTATTGAAGTCCTCTGGCTTGGACCCCACTGGTAGCAGAATCCAATGCAAACCCCACGCCCTGGCCTGAGACCCTGCCTCCCTTCCCTCATCGCTTACCCTGGCTCACTAAGCTCCTGCCGCCCAGCTCCCCTTCCTACTCCTGGAAGGCGCTGAACTGCTTTCTCAGCATGGCTGCACCTTCTGCTCCTTCTGGAATGCTCTTTCCCCAAACTTCTCCTCGTTGGCCCATTTGCAACACTCAGGTGAGATTGGATGTTACTTCCTGGAGAAATCTTCTCCGACTCCTGTATCTAAACTGCCTGCCCCCCACCCCCCACCACCCCTGCTCTAGTCCTTGGCCTGGCTTTACTTTTCACCATCCCTGCTTAGGTTGCAGCCCACGCAAAGCAGGCACCTGGAAATCTGCAGGGTCAATGTGTGTATGTCAAAGAAGAGGGAGGGGCTTTTGTGACAGGAGTTGACTGAGAGCCAAAAGATGAGGTAGAAGGCTAGCTACTTTTATAATGTCCCTGCAGCAGGCAGAACCGTAGAATAATCCATACATTTCAAATAACTGTGATCATTAGGGTAGTAGCCATAATCCACAGAGACCAGAGAATATCAGCTAGTAGCTACATGTTTGTTAGTGAATTTGTTAGTTATCTTTCTGTGAATTTTTAAACCACTAGTAGATTGAATTCAAATCAATAAATGCATTGGCTCTGTGCCTATATAAAGGCTTTTATGAGGCATGTGAAACACGAAAGAAATTAGTCACCTTCACAGTGAGAGTCTGTGAACAGCTCCATGTCACCTTTGCAAGGCTTGAAGGAGCGCTCTGTGATAAGAGTGTAAGCGACATTTTTTGAACACACGAGAAATATTGAGTTAGACACCTTCTCTATGCTAGCCCATACTACCTAGTAGTGGATTAAAAGTTTTCAGCTGGATGACAGATCAACTTTTGGTGAATAAGGAGCTCTCAGAGGTGCAGGCAGGTAGTGACAAGAGCCGTCCTGCCGTTGAGACCCTCTGGAGCAATCTGCTGATGGCTTGGAAAGGGCAAGACCGGCCTGCATCCACCTGTACCATGATGGCCTGGATGGAGAGCCACAGCGGGGGGTGGGGGGATGTGGCAAGAGCCATAGTGGACGCAGAATGAACAGGTGTGGGCAGCTGTGGGGTCATGGATGCTGAGGAAGAAGAGACCATCTGGATGACACCCTGGTCCCACAGTTCATAGCTCTCGGGACTGTGATCTATTTACCCAGCTGAGAAGGCCAAAGGACAGCAAGACCTTGGGATGAATCCTAAAGTGAAGGCAGTGAGTTGAGCTTCAGACATTCAAGCTGGCCTTTCCAGTGGCGTATCCAGGAGGAAGTGCTCATCTGCAGCACCAGAAAGGGGCTGGCGACGAAGGTGTAGGAGCTCTCAGCTCACAGGCTGACTAAGCCCCAGTAAGCATGAGATCACTCTGGGGGCGCCCAGAGAGAGGAGGGGAAAGCTGTGAACAGAATGGGAACCCCACTGATTAAGGGTGAGGATGTTCAGAGAGGAGAAAGTCTCAGGACAGAGTCAAACCAAGCAGAGGAACCGAGGGATGGGAGGTCTGGGAATCAAGAGAGGAGAATGAGTGTTCTCAGAGCTGAAGGCAACAGGGTGGAACACGGAGAGGCTGCTGGGTTTGGGTTTGGAGACCACCACACTCACAGCTCTATAAGCGGTCAGCAAAGGAAGCTAGGAAGGAAAATTCCTTTTAAGTTATGCTGTCATTAGTAACATTAGATTTTTTTAAAAAGTCTCTCTGTAATGAGATCGGTTGTTTTAACATAAATGCATGTTGACTGGGGAACCCAGAAACACATTTTTTATACCTTTATTTTATTTATTTATTTTTATGTGGTGCTGAGGATCGAACCCAGGGCCTCGCACGTGCGAGGCGAGCGCTCTACCCGAGCCATAACCTCAGCCCCAGAAACACATTTTTTTTCCATTCAAATTAATGATAATTATACTTTCAACTTCAGAATATTCTCTCTGCAGTAGTTATTTAGAAGTGAATTATAAATTATAAGAATAATAAGAAGAACCTTATAGGGTAGAAAATATCATACTTGGCTTTGGGTTTGGCCCAAATAGTCCCAGATGGTATTCTACAAAGCATTCTTCTGAGAAGTATTAACTATGTCCAGGAAAGTAAGTATTCTGTGGTCAAAGGTTTAAGAAATGGTGTAAGCTAAATCTTTTAGAGATTGATAACACAATCATACATTCAGTAGGCAAAAAAGCTTGCTCAACATTTTTTGTTTTTTCTTTCAGTGCTGGGGTTGGAACCCAGGGCTTGCACACACTGGACAAGCACTCTACCCCTGAGCTGCACCCTAGCCCTTGTTTAACTTTTTTAAAAAATTTATTTATCTACTCTAATTTGTTATACATGATAGCAGAATGCATTTCAATTCACAGTACACATATACAGCACAATTTTTCATTTCTCTGGTTGTACACAAAGTAGAGTCACACCGTTAGTGTCTTCATACATGTATTTAGGGTAACGATGTCCATCTCATTCCACTGCCTTTCCTGCCCCCATGCCCTCTCCCTTCTCCTCCCTCCCCTTTGCCCTATCCAAAACTCCTCCATTCCTCCCATGCTGCCCCCACCCCCACTGTTTAACTTTTAATGCCAATGTTTCTGAACATTATTGGACATCCTAAGGCAATACCTATTATTATCCTAAGGGTCACAGTGTTCTGTGGGACACTGTCTAGAGAGTACTGCTAGAGGAAGCTGGGGAACCAGAAAACAGTCCAGGTGTTAAAGACCAATAGCTCTCAAGTCAAATGCCAGCTCTGGCTCTCACTAGCTGTGTGTCCTTGGGCAAGTTGCTTCCCTACTTCTTTTAAATGATGATGACAACAGATACCTTCTAGGGCTGTTGGGAAACTGTGAGCTAATATATATAAAGTGCCTAATTCAGAGTCGCACATATAGTAGGTGTTCAAAAAAAAAATGTAGTTTATCATGCTCTAAGAGACTAGTCTATTACCTGCATTATACTGTCATTTACCCCGGAAGCCCCCTTCAAGCCTTCAAAGTTGACATGTTAACTTTCTGTGAACATGACTAACTTATTTCATGACACAAAATTTCCAGAATAATAACGCTGGGTTTTCAAAGTGTCTCACGAAAATAAAAACATATGCCCCAACTCTTAGATTATAAGCTAGTCTTAGGGATTATAAACAATTGGCTTTAAAGAACAAATTAAGAAGATCTTCCTGTTTCCATAAGCAATAATTGAATCAATGCACACTTTCAGGGCTTATGTAGATAGAGTCCACATGAGGACTTGAGAAGGTGTTAAAAATTATTATTATTTAAAATTTAATCCAAGAGTTTATTTCCTTTTGAGAACACTTGAAAATACATATGTAAGCAGGTGCCATGATGCACTCCTGTAATTCCAGCAGCTTGGGAGGCTGAGGCAGAAGGATCGTGAGTTCAAAGCCAGCCTCAACAATTTAGCAAGGCCCTAAGCAATTCAGTGAGACCTTGTCTCTAAAAATAAAATATAAAAAATGGCTGGGGATGTAGCTTAGTGGTTAAGTGCCTCTGGGTTCAATCTCCAGGACCCACCCCACCCCCCCGCAAATACATATGCATGTGTACACTTACATTTAAAGACATGTTTTAAACAATAGTTCAAATATTATGATATGAATAATCCCTCGATCAGATTCATAGATATATAAGTGATAATAAAACTAAGAGAATAAGTCCATATCAATGATGTCCACACAGACCTCAAGAATTTAGGTGTCATGGGAGGTAAAAATATACATTCACATAGGGTTTCAATATGTGGTAATGAGTTGAAGACACTCATTCCTGTTGCTGAGCCCATAACACCATTACCTAAAAAAAAAGCCTCACTTTGGAGCATATGAGAAATTGACGTGAAATCCAAAATCTGCAACCACCTTGGGGATTAGTGGAGCTGTGGGTTTTGTTTGCCACACATGGAATGAGCGGCTTCTTTTGCATTTGAAACTGAGTGTATAACAAATTCCCTTGCCAGCTGTGACTTCAAAGGGGAAATGATCTCCAGCTGATTGTGAGACTGAGAAATCATACAGGGCATTATATTTGTGCCTCTGGTTTACTGAGCGGCACAGCTGAGGTGGAGCAGGAGTAGTAGGTGGCAGGAGCAGTCTCTGCCACTGACCCAACACTCAACTTGGGCCGGTTAGACCCTGAAGCTTCGGTCTTTATAACGGGGGAGGCAGGACGTGTTAAATCATAAGGGTTGTCAGGCTGTTATGGGAGCCAACAAAAGATACAGTATATGAAAATGCTCAGGAACAGTGTCAAGTATTAGTCAGATCTTAGAAAACAACGTCCATGATGTTTTCCCTGGACTCCTGCGGTCTCCCCTGGATGTCACCTTTTAACGCCCTTTTTTTTTTATTTCCTAAATTTTTTTCTTTCGTGTGAAGGAAACAATAGGTAACTGTGTCCAGGACGAGGAGGTAGGTTAAACATTAGGTCTGGCTGTCACTTGCTAGGAGACTTTAGGCCACTGGTTGACTTTCTAGGTCAGTTTTCCCACTGTTGAAAAATATTTAAAAATATTCACTGCCAACTGGGAGATGTTAATAATAAGTAATAGGTTAACTGACAGTTTCAGACCAAATATGTGGCTTCTACAAGGCTTCTTTCATGCTGGAATGTAATTTTTTAAAAAGGCCAGCGTTCCAGGAGATTGGGACCTTGACCTCCATCTTAATTATACCAACTACAATCAACTCCAATTTGTTGTCAAACAAGCATCATTTTCTTTCTGCCAGATTCTGTGATGTATGACTTTTCTCAGATGAGGATACTGGAGCAGGGAGAGGTTATTGAATGTGCCCCAGGTGATCCAGAGGTAGCAGTAGTGCCAAGATTTGAACTGGATCCAGGCTGCCTGGCTCCAAAATCCACCAGTATCCTGTAGGCTATGACTCTGATGTGAGCACACGTGGGTTTGAGCCCTGGCTCTGCCCCTTAGCTGTACAGGCTTCTTCCTCTCCCTCTCCAAGCCTTTCCTCATTGGTAAAATGGGGGAAAAATAGCACCGCCCCCTCTGGGATGTCATTGGTAATGATTGATTAGCACTGGATGAAAGGCACTAGTAAAGGGCCTGGCCCGGTCAGCACCTGCACACAGATAAGAGAATCACACAACACATCAGGTAAGAGCATCATCGCTGGCTCCACCGCTTGCTGCCAGGTGGTTCACACAGGGTCTGGGCGCTTGCCCTCCACGGGAAAAGATAGAGCCAGGCTCCCTGCTCCTGGGCAAGCAGAGGACTCCACACTGAGAAGGAGGAGATGGTGAACTCCTCCCTACCCTTCCTCTTCGCCAAGGTTCAGTCTCCTCTGAAATTATAACCTGTCTCAGGCCTTCCAGGGCAGCCAGCTGAGTCTCTAATCACACTCTTGCCGACCCCTCTGCTGGACTGAGCCAACTCCAGTGACTCTGAGAGAAGCTGCATGCTCTAAGTAGCTGTGGGCTCCTCCCAGAGGTTAAATAAATGCTCATTAAAGCAGAATACGTTTTCTTCATGAAGTTCTTTGATTCACAGGGAGAACTGCTAACTCCAAAAGATTCTGGATGCTGATTCTATACCACAAAGCTAAGCAAATCTGACCCAAATCACATGAGAATTGCAAACTGCATGAACTTGGGACTGACTCCTGGGGTATGGGCTATATCATCACGGGTCTCCCCAATTTTCTATATGACACATTCAACCAGCAACTCATTTGACTTCACCGACATCTGCCCACTTTTAGATTCTTTCAACTGCTGCTCTGAATTGGGTTTCCAGAAGAGACACCGCAAGTAAGCCACACAGTACAGCTCTCCCCTTTAAGTGGATGAGTGTTTATCATGCTTTTAAACAATTTCTAGCAAAGAGAACTAAACCATGCCAAGAAAGAGGATAGAACAATAAGGCAACAACAACAACTAAAATACCTTAACTTATTCACAGAACTATCTGCCTCTCCTTGTTTATATTTACTAACTTGTTTTTACTGTCTGCTCAGGAGAAGCACAGCAGGGTGTGCCCACCTAGAGTTCTGCAACTAGAGCACTGGTTGGGCGGGGGTGGGGGGGGGCGGTCACTTAAAAGAAAAGCAACTAGCTCTCCTATCAACCCGCCTCCCTGTTAGGAGCTTCCTGTTGGTTGTTCTATTTTCTCTTATAAACACCCCATGAAAGATTCTAATCTTCCTATTTGTTTGTCGTCTCTCTTGTGGTTACCACTTCATATTGCTAGCACGGCGGCAAAGCACCAGAAACCCATCTTTTGGGTTCCTATTTTTCAAGAAGCTGGGCAAAGTGATGGTTATGGAGATGAGGGACCTTCGCTGCAAGCAAGCAAGCTTCCCTTGTCCCTGACAGCTTCACAGACTGTCATCTACCTGAAAAAGTTAATCATGGGACTCTCAGCACTAGAATTCAAGTCAACATTGTCCAAAGACACCAGCTGTTTCCACCAACCCCAACTCAAAAGAAACACATTTCCTTTCAGGTTGAAATTGCTCCAAACTCCAGTGTCTGCTGGATTCCCAGTTTTCTGGAAGCTGCACACCTCCCTCTTGGCCTGCTTGCTTTTCCCCTCCGCTTTCTTTTCCTCTTTCCCTCCTTCCTCTTCATCAATCCCTCCTTCCTCCTTCCCTCTCATGCCCCCTCTCCCTCTTTCTCCCCCCACCCTTCACCTACCTTTGGGGTTACAATTGCAGGGCAAACAGCGATCTCTGTCTCTGTGGCGGTAAAACCCTTCCTTGCACCTCTCACAGTGGACGCCATCAGTGTTGTCATTGCAGTTGAGGCAGCGGAATCCGTTGCCTGTCTGTCGGTGAAGTTCCTGATCGAAGATGCACTTCCTGGACTTCCCATTGCAATCGCAGACTAGGAAGAGTGGGGGGAAAGGCATCAATAAGAAAAACCATCAGGAACATTCTTCCAGGTGTTTTTGCTAGTAGTAGTATAAATGATGCCGGGTACCACCGGTGGGTTTAAACTTCTCAATGCAGGAATGAAAGGCACCATCTAGGGACCATGAGGACTCTTGCTCCTCCTAAAGGAAGCAGCTCTGACACAGTGCTGGTGGGTTGCTGCCTGGGAGAATGTGAACTTGGGTCGCCAGAGTGTCCTATTCTTTAAGAGGAACCAAACATCTTAAATGATATGTTCTTATGCAAAAATTCATGATTTAAGATTTTATGACTTCAAAACACTCTGAAATTCCACACAGCAAGTCCACGGGTTGCAGAAGACTCAAGACTGCCAGCTGCAGGCTCAGGCCCCACTGTCTAACAACTAGTGATGTTCTGTGTTCAAGATACACAGCACCTGTCGCTCCAGTGGCGGTCAAGGCTGGAGAGCCCATAAGACTGTCGGACAGGTACCTTTTCCGGTCCTCACTTGTGCCCTGAATGCCCCTCCCAAAGCCAAGCATTAAAGAGAACCACATTCCAATTAATAAAGACATCCTCTATGGTGTCTAGGAAGCTCATCCTGAAAATGTTCCTAAGAGACTCAGGGAATGAGTAACATCTCCATGGGGGACCTCAACAGCCAATGAGATGACACATGACCCAGCACCTGACATACAGTAGACACTCAAGATGTTTCAGTCATGATTTACAAGGGAACGATGCTGGGCCTTGAGGTTGAGGGACGTGGGTGATACCAGGGCTGCTCTTCCCTTGGGAAAGCCACTTCAGCTTCCAAATCTTGTTTCTTCTACAAATGTAAACAGCACGTTATCTGCCTCCTTGGATTGTTTAGAGGATCCCCTGAGAAAAAAATCCCCAACACCTATGCCCACGGGATTCATCCCTCACTCACAGGAGCAGGTATCGCTTCCGAGGAGAAAAAGGCGGCTCAGAAGGCAGAGGAATGTGGCCCGGTGGAGAGCTGGGATTTGAGCCCCTCTCTGATGTCAAACCTACTTCCTTCCTCCGTGGGCCACGCAGCCTCAACAAAAGCCTGTTTCTAGAGTGCCCAGGGCCAGGACTTATCTAGAGTGCTGACCATAAAATCAACAAATGGGCTCACATGTGCTGAGCAGCTGCTCTGGGCAGGGCCTGAGGGAACCAACAAAGACGATGAAGTGAGTCTAATGGACTTCCTAAGTGCTGCCTCTCAGTAGTTTCTAGAACTTTCTTCTGCTGCTTTAAAGGCCATCTCATCCACAGGAAGTCAATGACATCTACCCAGAGTCCACTGTGTTTCTAGGGCTTCACGTTCATCAGCTCAGTAATTCTCACCGTAACATTTTAATGTGGGTTTATTATCTTCACTTAACAAATGAGAAAACGAATACTTAGAGAGGGTAGTTGTCTTGCCTAACGACACCCAGCTAAAAAGCAAAGGTATAATTTGCTCCCAGGTCTGACTCCAAAGCCCTCGCGCCTCTCCATTTTATCTTATTCTCATGACCCTGATTTAGCACTGCATGTAGGCACTCTTACAAATCAAACAGAGGCTCCTGCCGCCTCCCCTGAAATCTGTCCTAGTCTGGTAAAATGACCTGTCCTTCCCTTGGTACCACTGGGGCTACAAGTCACTTTTATAGTGTCTCACATGTATCTCTTTCCCTGGATTTTCACCACGTGTTCTTTTCTTCTCTAGAAAACACACACACACACACACACACACACACACCTACTTTCTTTCCATTCATTTATTTATTCAACAGATACAATTGTCAGATAACGTTTGACAAGGTCCTGTATCAGTCAAGCCTTTGAGTATCCGAAGACGACCATGGAAAATCCTTAGCTTTCTCCTCTTCAGGTTAACCTGGAGACCTATCACCTCTGGTCTCTCAGCCATTGCCTGTGTCAGGATTTCTAGGTTCTTCTTGACTATCTTCTTAGCAACAAACCCTAATTTTCGACATCCTTGTTAGCATGATGAGGGTTTACTGGAGTACTTTAGTGTGGTTTGAACAGCTCACTCAGCTGGTAACAGGACTAGATATTTTCATTCCAAGGATGGAAACTAACATTTCATTAAACTCACAGCCTGTTCAACTTGCACTCAATTTAAACTCCCAGGGCCTTTTCGCGGACCTGGTGCCAAGCTGAATCTTTCCCAACAAATGCTGTGAAACTGATTTTTTGGACTCCAACAGATGCGCCATGCAGCTGTCATATGCTGTGAAATTTCTACCAAGGATATGGTTGTTCCCATCACAAGAGCTAAATGCGCCCGCCAAAGATCCTTGAAAGGTTCTTCAGCTCAATCATCCAGTGAGCCAATGCCCTCCCTGTTCTGCATGCCTGTTGGGAACAAGCTCAAAATAAGTGCAAAAACAATTCTTTCTTCTTTCTTCTTTTTTTGGTGGTGGTGGTACTGGGGATCAAACCCAGGGCCTCAAATATGGTGCATGCTGGGCAAGTGCTCTATCACTGAGCTATACCCTAGCCCTTTTATTTTATTTTGAGATAGAGTCTCACTAAGTTGCTGAGGCTGGCCTCAATTGTGATCCTCCTGCCTCAGCCTCCCAAGTAGCTGGGATTACAGGCATGTACCACCTGCCTCGATGCGAAGTACAAACTTTGCATTGAGCCTTTCTAATTCAGGACATGCTTTTTGCTAGTAATATTTAACTTTAAAGATAGCTCATGATACGTTTATCAGGGCAATATTTTAAAAATAGACAAACTTGTTATAATTTTTTTCTTACCACTTTCCTCCCCTTCTGTTCTTTCTCCTCTAAAGCTCAACTTTGGGGGGAAAAGGGGAGGCAGGGGTGTTTTCTTTTAGATTCTCAGCCCTCAAGGGGGGTACACTATGTTCCAGCAAGGGAGGCCCTTAGCCAGCATCTCCAGTCCAGAACTTGCCCCCAAAGTTACAAATCTATTGCCAAATTATCCTTCTCTCCAAATGGGTTTCCCTTAAGCCAAGGACTATGCCACTGGATGAGGGCACCTAGGGGTCTCGTGTCCGGGACTGGACTGGCCTTGGGATCTGCATGATGTGATACTCCCTCACCTCACCGTGCCTGCAGGACTTTGAGGTTACCAAGAGACGCTGGGCTCAGATGCTAGTTACCAAGCTGAATCTAGCTCAATATCGAGTCTTCCACATTCACCCTCCAAAGAGCGAGGGCGAAGTTAGTTCATCCCGTGCTCCTTTTGCACAAAACGATTCTTTTCTTCATTGATGGGTATTTGAAACATGGTCTCTTTCAAATCGTCTCCCAGATTTAGCCTAATTTCCCTAATCCAACTATTATTAATTTTCATTACTGCAAAAGCCCAACTATGACATTTTAAATTCTAGAATATTCCTGCACATAAAAGGGCTTTAATGAAATGAACATAACATGGCTTGTGTGTGGTCTTTTTTATTCTAGGACCAATTCCTGCCCATCTGCTACCGTGAGCTCGTCGACTGCCCAGGACATTGCCCTGCGAGGAAGGAGGCCACAGGGAGCAGGGGAGACGGTGTGAAAGGGGAGACCAAGCCACACAGCACCAGCTTCCACTGTGGTCAGTGTCCATGTATGTCCCTTAAGGATGAGGGAAATCTGGCTCTGTGTGTGAAAATCTACTGATTTCTAAATGTTGGCCAAAATTTCCTTTTCCATTTTCTTCTTGAAACAAAGGTGTGTCCAAGGGCAAATCTCTGTATTTGATTCTGCACTTCTAACAGGCAGAAAAGTCAGGAAAATAAAGCCCTGGGTACCACATAGTGCCTGTTCCATAGTAGCTATTTAGTTTTTTATTATTATTATTATTAACATTCTTTTTAACTCCAGGAAACCTATACATGATTCTACTATTTAAAGGACTCCAAATCTCCACATAACTGGAGATTTAAAATGCCAACACAAACTTTTAGCAGTCATCTCCCTTCCTCAAGGGCTCTTCTTCTTCATGGAATCCCAGCTCAGAAAACAACCTTTTTTTAGTAATTTATAATTTGTTTAGATTAATAAACAAATTAATCCCATTAATCCACATTCAATCCCATGATAGATTCTAAAACAAGAGGAAATTCTACCAGTATTTTTATTATTCTTTCCTTCTCTTATGTTTAGACTTGTTCAGTTTTACATCTAGAATGTTGGGGGGGGGTTCATTTTTATTTTTTTGCTTCCAAATTTTGGGCCAGCTGTGCATTTCATAAATATCTTGTCCAGTTTTCATCAGGGATCCTTGACACAAATGGAAGTAATGGAAGTAAAAGGGTGTCTTGGACATTCCCCAGGTCAGCTGTGAGCCATTAACCAACATAGTAGAAGCTTGGTATGCATTTGTTGAGCAGCTATTATGTGCCAGCCCTGTTCTAGACACTGCAGCAAACAAAACCAGTAGATGTCCCAGCCCTTGTGAAATTTACATGAGATTTGGGGAGTGAATAAATAAGATAAATAAGGAATATATAGAGACAATATTAGGATATTGATATTTGTTAAGGAAAAAATGCATGAAACAGCATTCAGCAAAGTTAGGTACGTAAGATGGGTGGGAGAACTGAAAGAGCTACATGCTGGATTACTACATTATTTCTGTGCTGCTACTAGTCTGGTTTATGATCTTTGTCCACTTATTTATTGAGCACACTGATTTTCTATTAATTGTCATGAACTTAAAACTATAAACTATTTGCTTATCATTTTGTTGCAGATTTTTTCTTCCCCCCTCTGATAAATTCTTTTCAAAGTACTCCATGGATATATTTTTGTTTCATTGATTCTCACTCCTTTCCCCTTTCCTTCATCTGTCCTTAGTCAACAAGATGTACACTTATTTCATTCATTTAATAAATATCACCTTATCTAACAGGGAGGCTATACAGGGTGCTTGGACCCTCAGATTTCATGAGCCAGAAGACTTCAAAAAAGGGTTTCTGGTGTTTAATTTTGCCAAAGAAGTTATTAAACAGACATATTTATTTGGTGTTGTCAAACACTGAGTGCATTATCCATGTTTGTCTATTATTTCCCCACGAGCCGGCCTGGATCCAGGACCTGGCATTAGATCTAATTCCCATATTACCATACCAGAAAATAAAGAAATAAATCAGACTTGAACCCGGAACAGGCCCAAGCCTTCACTAGGTCGAGAAATCAAAATAGGCAGGGTTCCCTGCTCCTTTCACTGAACTCTGGGCATCACTGAACTGGTCCTCACTGTCACTCTTCTCTGACAATTGATTTATCCTACACTCTTCCCAAACCTCTCATCCTTTGCTCTCTCTGTCCCTCATTCCAACTCCCCCAAATCCTTAACTGTCGGCAGGTTCTTCCCACAGCTGAAGGAATGCAATTCATCAAGTTCACTTCAAGCCCCACATAAACACTGCTGAAATGCAGTCATTTTATGCAGATTTTTGCATATTTCTGTAAGTCTCACAAAGGGTGGGTGGTAATTGTGTCTGGCTGTGTGGTGCGCTGCTTCTCGGCTTCGCTGGCACTTAAGTATTTATTATAATAATAACTATAATAGCACAGGGTTGCTGACCCACAAGGTGCTTCTTAGGAAAGACCGAGAGGCAGCCAGACGCAGGCTGATCCGCCCACTGCCACCCACACTCAGATCAAAGGAGCTGGGATCCCTCTGTAAACAAAGAAGCCCTGCATGCAGAATCCCTCGGGCTCCCACCCCTCACTGAACACAGGACTCCAACAGGTTGGGACAGGAAGCAAAGGGGCAAAGGCTGTTTCCAAGCTGTAGACTTTGGAGAATGAAAGGAAACAGAAAATGTTTCCTAGGGTTGGACTTGGACGAGCCTTGGAGGGGGACTGCCACCAATGGTAACCGTTCATTGAGAACTCGTTTTAAATTTCCCATCAGAAATATTGCCCTTTCCAGGCAAGGAATTACCAGAAATTGTCATGAACTGGCATAAATACAATCATCTGTATCCAGCAGGTCCTCTTTCTATTGTTCCGAACTTAAAAACATGCCGGTTTCATCCAAGGTGATCTAATTCCCATGTTTGTACGATTTGTGAAATCGTACTTTTGAGAGCTTTCACAATAATAACAAAATTGAAAATCCTAAGTCTTTGCAAAACCTGAAGGTGTGGCCTATACCACACAAACTTACTTCTGGCCTCTTCCTTTCTCTAGTTCTCTGGGCTCCAACACATAGACCCCAGGAGGCACCAGCTCTTGGCCACCACCTGTGGCCTTCAGGCTTGCCTTTGCCTGGGGCACTCCCTGCTCCAGCTCTCCCCAAATCCATTTTCCACACAGCAGCCAGAATGTTCCTTTTAAGACTATGCATTTCCCTTGGATAACCTTCCAACAGCTCCTCCCTTCTCTGCATGCTTGGGGCACGCTAACCTTGCCTCTGTCATAGCATCTACCACTGTCTGTCCTGGATCATACATATTTTATGTTTATTACTTAGTTCCTCCTAGCGTCTCTCACTTTTGCACTCCAATGGTACCAATACAGAGCTTTACCGTGGTTGTGGGAGGGATGCATTCATGAAGGGGTAGAGAAAAGAAGGGAGAAACCCAGCAAAGGAAGGAAGGAATGGAGGGAGAAATGCAGGCAGCCAGACTCTAGGAATGGCCAAACGAGAACCTGAACGCCATGAAATTGTCCATTTCCCCAACACAACTTCCCAGCAAATTTCCCCAGTGCAATTCACAAGGATTTTTGTTGTTTATTATGTGGCATTCAGTGTTAAAAAAAAAAAAAGCAATATTTCAGAAAAGAAGAAGAAGAAGAAGAGGAGGAGGAGGAGGAGGAGGAGGAGGAGGAGGAGGAGGAGAAAGGAAAAAACCCATGGTGAGATGGAAACAGAAAGAACCGCGAAGGGAACTGGTATTTTCAATTAAAAGGAGTGCCTGGGACTTTCTGCTCACAGCACGTGAATGGTCTCTGCCCAGGAAGTGCCCTTCTGTGGTCTGAGCCTGGGGCTGCATGCTCTCTGCCCCCACCTGGAAGGAGCCTGAGATCAGCAGGCAGCCATCGGGCAGGTAACAGGTAGCTTGCTTGGCTGCTTTGGGGCTGTGTCAGGAGCTAGGAATTTGGGCGTCGTGTTGGAACCTGACAGTGTGTGCCGGCTGTGATTACGTCGAGTTCTGTGGCTCTCGCTGCCATTTCAGGTGCTTAGTGCATGAATATCGATTCAGCGAAACAGCCATGCCATTTAGGTATAAGTGACCTGTAATCTGTGAACGAATCCAAGTAGGAACCACTTAAAGGTGACATTCAATTCCCTTCCTTGGCCTGGGGTTGTGGCTCAGCGGTAGAGCACTCATGTAGCCTGTGCGAGGCCCTGGGTTCTATCCTCAGCACCACATAAAAATAATAAAATAAAGGTATTGTGTCCATCTACAACTAAAAAATAAATATTAAAAAAAAACTTCCTTTATTTAGAGGAAAGGCGTGTGCCTGTGTTCCCTGAGACACCAAAGCTTTCCCTTGGATACAGTGACAACTCACTCTAGGTTTCCTCTGGCTTCTGACCTCTCCATGGAGACCTGTTGGCTCCTTTCTTCCTCTAGCTCTAGGTGTTGGTGCCCCTCAAGTCCCTACCCAGAACCCTGGTGACTCCTCACCCTATCCTCCCTCCTTGGCCGATCCCATCCAAGGTAAGGGTTTCAATAGCCTGAAGGGTTTGACTCCCCAAGATGCTTCCATCGACTGCTTCAAGTGGTTAGCTCAGAGCTCTTTAAACGAACAGGTTTAAAACCAAATCCAAGATTGTCATGCTTCAGGTTGAAAGCTGGAGGCTGTCTACACAGGTCCCCCACCTTTCTCACCTGCTTTACTGAATCTTATTGCTATAACCTACTAAAGTCTCAAATCCTAGTCTGCTGTGTTGGTCGGCTTTTCATCACAGTGACAAACACTGGAGAAAAGCACCTTCAAGGAGGAAGGCTTTATTTTGGCCTTGGTTTCAGAGGCTACAGTCCATGGCTGGCTGGCTCCATTGCTTTGAGTCTGAGGTGAGGCAGAACACTATGGCCAAAGGGCATGGTGGAGAGAACTGCTTACCTCATGGCAGCCAGGAGGCTGACTGAGACAGAGAGAGAGAGAGAGAGAGAGAGAGAGAGAGAGAGGCCAGCAACAAGATACACTCCCACAGGGCACCCCTCCCAGTGACCTACTTCCTCCAGCCAAGCCCCACCTGCAGACAGTTTCCGCCTCCTCTCAGTAGTCCTTGAATCTATGGAGTGGATTAGTCCATGGATGAGGTTAGAGCCCTTCCTTATCCTTCAATCACTTACTTTCCAAAAACCCCACCTCTGGACATTGCTAAACTGGGGAACCAACTGTTCAACGCATGAGATTTGGGGGGACAATCCAAAGCCAAACCCTAACCTCCGTCTCACTATGGCCATTCTAAGCCAAACCCTGATCACCTCTAGACTGCTATGGCTTCCTAGTGGAAATTACTGCAGTTTCTCTCGCCTGCCCCCACTCCACAGCCAGAAAAGCTTTTCAAAATACACATTTTCAAAACCTCTCTGCTTCGAGCTCCAAGATACCTGTCCTTTCCTTTCAGGTTAAACACAGAATTCCTTAGCATTGCCTCCATGACTACCATGGTTTTATGCCACCCATTTTTTTTCCAGCCTAATTTTGTGTAACACTCCGAACAGGGACATGGACTTCACCGCTCTCTCACTCATTCACTTGTACTTCATTTTATGTCCTTACTTCCTCTGCATCTTAAAATTCTTGATTTGTAAAAGAAAATCATAATGGTGGGGAGAGGTAACTTGGAGCTAAAAACTCAACTAGCTTACCCTTTTGTTTGTTAAGGAGTTACACAAAACTAACTGAACTGAACTATGGGACACTACCCCCTATTCGGAGTCAAAGGACTGGTCTGTAGACTGATCACCCTTTTATACTTAAATACAGTAACAGTACTTCCATGAAGTCAGCTCTACTGAGGTCCTTCAATAAGAAGTCCAGATTATAGCTCAAAATGGTGAATGGAATTTAAGTTGAAAATAGTTTTTTTTTTGTTTGTTTGTTTGGTTTTTTTTTTTTTTTTTTGTGGTACTGGGGATTGAACCAGGGGCACTCTGCCGCTGAATTATATTCCTAGACCTTTTTAATTTGAGACAGAGTCTCACTAAATTGCCCAGGTTAGCCTCAAACTTGGGATCCTTTTACTTTAGCATTCAGAGTCTCTGGATTACAGGCATGCACCACCACACCCAGTTTATCCTAACATTTTAAAAATTAGTTTTACAAATATTTGAATTGCACAGTACTTATGATTAAAGAAAGATACACCTGCTATCTATCAGTTTGGCATCAAAGGCACAGCAAGCTATGATCTTATTTGTAAAAACCAGTCTTCGAACCTGAGCTACACAAGATGAAAAAATATTTTTAATATTATACTTACATGTGATCATGAAAATGTTTATATGTATTTTCTAGTTTGAAAACATCTTGCATGGAATGTTTCTTTCTAAATTTAGTGTATTTCTCGGTTTGAGTGAATACTTCAAAACAAAAGCTGAATATTTTGTCACTAAACCAAACTTCATTTGGTCTTGAACTTTATGGTTTAGTGGGTGAATACGTACTTCCAGTTTTATCTTTTTAAAGAGCACCACAATGTGTTTTCTAGTTAGGAGAGGGTATTTCCCTCGCTAAGGGACCTTTAATGCAATCCTCTCTCTCACGTTTTGGCAGCCAACACAGCCAGAACCCCAGGTACCTACTTTGCCTGATCCATTTGCTTCCAGGGACATGTACTGTCCCCCCAGTGTAAGTGGGGCTGCAGCCTGATGCATAGTGAGGAGCGAAATGACAGCTTGGCTCTGATCACATGGGCAGCTCTGGGTGATGGAACATGGGTAAATCTTTTCAACTCTAAATCGTCTAAGTCATCAAGAGTCTATGAAACTGAGATCACCACATTTTCCTTTTGAATGGTTATGAACTAAAAGGAGGCGCCTATGATCAGCCAAGGGTTCATAATACATTATGTCACAAGCCAGACTTGCAATCTCGCATGTGCAGTGACTCAGCCCGGGGAGGACTGCGCCAGGAGACCACACCTGGAGATGTTTCCCCTAACACTGGGACACCAGCGCCCAGGTGAACTGTGTGGAAAGGAAAGAAAGTTCCAGTAAACGGGAATTAGGGGCAACAAAAGAACGTCATGAGGATGAAGGCAGAATCCGAGGGCTCAGTCTGAGTGGGTTCAGAGGTAAAGAGAAGTGAGGATTAGGGCCCAGGGGATACACCTGGCACCTTTAAAGGCCCCACAACAAGACGGTTGGCATCAGCTACAGTGCTTGTGGTAAGGAGCTATATGAAAATATTCAGCCTCCAACATGGCACCCCACGCCCCTTTGATCACAGAAATAGAGATTTCTCTATTTCTATGAAGTTATCTATTAAAAAAAAAAGTCATTCCAATATAGAAAGACTGTTTGACTGTTATAAAGCATTTGGGCCTTTCCTACCCAGCCTAAGAAAGAGGTCACATATGCCCCTTTAGGAAGCAGCTGAAATAAAGGAAATTATAGAGGCCCATACAACAAGAGGTGACACCTGAAGCAAATGGGACTAAAAGGAGGGAAATCACATTTTGGGAGTCTGAATAAAGAATTTTTTTTAAAAAAAATCTGATTTATATGGAAAAAAATTGGAGATAATTGAACTATACATTAAATGTGATTTTTCAACCATTTAAATTTGTGTTCTGTTAGTTCCTTTAAAAAAAGTTATCTAATGAACAAATATTTCTCTTTAAACCTTTCATTAGTTTTGTGAATAATAGTTTTCATACAAGGAAGTTAGCCGGGGATTTTTTTTTTTTTTTTGGTACCAGGGATTGAACTCAGGAACATAACCTCTGAGCCACATCCCCAGCCCTATTCTGTATTTTATTTAGAGACAGAGTCTCACTGAGTTGCTAAGCACCTCACTATTGCTGAAGCTGGCTTTGAACTCACAGTCCTCCTGCTTCAGCTTCCCAAGCCACTGGGATTACAGGCTGTGCAACTGTGCCCAGGAGCCACGGACTTTTTTCTTTTGCTCTATCCTTCATAGACACACTTAGATATGTGTGTGCTTACCATGCACTATTAGAATACTCAGTTTAGCTGGGAATGACGGTGACTCGTGTTCATTGGGGAAATATGTTTGCAGTGCATTTGTAAAATAATCTTACTTATTTTCTGAAAAAAAATTCCATTTGAAAACAACAAATTAAAACCACATTGGTTGAAGTTAGAAAAATGAATTAAATGGGCTCTTGGGAGCTTGGCCATCAAGAAAGGAATGACAAAGCTTGGCTCTTGAAACACTTGGGCAATTCTGAATAATAGAATATGGACAATTTTTTCAACTCAAATCCAAAGCCATCAAGATTTTGGTGAAGGGTTCATGTCCTTTCCAGGTACATCCATGGGCAGAAGCAACAAATATCCCAGTAGAGCCTGGCCACAAGTCTGCATCAGGGAGTAGGAGCAAGGTGTCCTGCACCTCAGTGGGATAACCCATGCTGCTTCTCCACGACCACTGCTCAGCCACATCGGCTGTAGCCTTACCTCTGGTCCCTAGCAGACCTCAGCTTGTGAAGACCCCCTCCTACCATGGTACAAACTCCTACATGAGGCCAGAACAGCAGCTTTAGACTACTGTTGGACCCTCGGCTGTTGCAAAATAGAACTGAGACATAATATTTAAATATTCAGAATCCCCTCTTACCAAGAGCAAAGTAGGTAGTAATTTGAAATAACAGTATGTGCAAAGTTCATGTGGTCAGCATTCTGGCCATGAAACTGAACTCTTCCTGAAGACTCCAATAGTCTCCAGCAGGGACAGAAAAATAACCTCTAGACACAGCTTCGCGATGGTACATGCCTGTAATCCCAGCGGCTCAGGAGGCTGAGGCAGGAGGATCACGAGTTCAAAGCCAGCCTCAGCAAAAGCGAAGCGCTAAGCAACTCAGTGAGACCCTGTCTCTAAATAAAATACAAAATAGGGCTGGGGTTGTGGCTCCGTGGTTGAGGGCCTTGAGTTCAATCCCTGGTACCAAAAAAAAAAAAAAAAGAGAATGTTCCACAGGCAACTAAAGAACTGAAGCCTGGCCCAGCCCTTCAGTGCCTCGAATTCCCATGTGTGAAAGCAGTACCCCTGCCAGAGCCCAGCTCTGCTGTGGCCCATTGTGAGAATCTAGGCAGTCAATGTACCTCCCTGGGTGTCATCTTCCTCATTTACAAAAACAGAGGCTCTTTCAGAGAACCCTCAAGATCTACTCTCATTTTTATTCTGAAATACTGTAGTAAGAGAAAAAAAGTGATGAAATGTAAATCTTTCTGTAAGAAATGTTCCATGTAAGTGCAACTGAACATTTGGATAATTTATTTACTTTTCAAGTTAGTTGTAAGAAATGATTTGGCAACAGCTTGATTTTCTTTTTCTTTTTTTCAAATGTAGAAATTCATATTCCCACAATAAGTAAAAATAAAATCTGGAAAAGACTCTGTTGGAATTCTATAAATGGTCTGCAAGCCCTGAAGAAGTCCAGCATATGGCTACCTTGACCAGCTGATTGCCACCTCTCTCCTCTGATAGGACAGAAAGGAAAGACTCAAGCCCTTGCATTAATCAGTGTTGGAAGAAAAAGATTTTCTTCTACTTTCATTACTGCGATATAAACAAATGCATGTTCGTCCAGCGGGGAGAGACATATACAGACACAGTCACCCTCAGACACTGAAAAGACAGCTTTTGTCCTTGAATATGATTCAAATATTACATCATCTATCTGGAGATTATATTGGAACACAGCCCCAGGAATGATTCCCAAATTTACTAGGCTTAATCTGCAACTAAATTAAAGTATCCTTGTATTGATAGAGTTACTATTTCTACACTGTTCTGTAATAGATGATTCAAGTCTTGTCCTTGCAAATTTCTCCAGGAAAAACAAATGTCCATACCATTGAGCCACTAAGAACTTAAATAAGAAACATGTTCCCAACATTGCCTCAGTGCTTTGATTTCATGCTGACGTTCCCATAAACACTGATCATACGTCAACAATTATCCTCCTCAGCTTCTTGGACCAGTGGAGCTAAACCAGTGGCTGTCCCCGGTTCAAGAAGTCCCAAAATTATGCCTACATAGGAATTTCCAGCTCATGCGCCAACCCAATTCCATATTCCTGTTTACTATATGTGCTTAAATATAAGGTAGATGTTTTTGTTTTTCCAAAATTATCCCTTGGGGGAAAAAAGAGATCACATTTAAGTCCTTTTAGAATTTCACATATTATAAGGCACTTTCCCAATGACTTAAGTGTTGTTTGAGGAAGACATGTTAAGCTAAGTGTCCTTCATCACTGTATTGGGTACTTATCAGTAAGAAAGAGGCCAAGCCCTCAACACAATTCTCATAATTGTGCATTCTCCTGAGTGCTGAGATTGTCATAAATAAGTTTAAGATGATATGCTGCAAAGATCACAATGAGTACTTCAGGATAATTTGTAAGCTTTTCCAAAGTTTTGGAAATTGCATACTTTCCAGTGACTGTATCCAAAAGAGATTTAGGACTTCTATCAAGTCATCTAGCTTAGAGTAAGAGATTATGAAAGTGGCTTTAGGAATGACAGATGTGAATGGAAAGAGTGAATGTGATTACTTCATGAAATGTGAACAAATCAATACGGATATGTTGGTATTTATTCTATAAATTACTGACTTTAAATATGTCTGTGGGGCTAATTTACTAAATTAAATACTAAGAGATGTTTAACTACTGCATCTATATTGTTAAATGTTTTCAACATCAAGTTGGCCAAAATTATTTTGAGGGGAGTCAAGGGGGAACCTTTCCATTAAAAAATGGGGTCACCTGGTGTTCTGGGCATATCCTAGAGTGACCGATTTGATGAATCTGTATGATGAGGTCTGTGAGTGACAAAAGGCAAGAATGACATGAAATCTGATCTGGGAATCCCAATCTGCTTTGGGTCGTCACTTGTGTTACTGAGTAAAACTTGGGGCTCATTTCAACCAAAGTAGAAAGACTCCTGATAACATTTCTTAGAGGTAAAAGCCTTGCTATAGTTTTGATATGGAATTTCCTCCAAAGACCCAGTATGTTGAAGGCTCATGGTGCTACTGGAAGGAGTGGAGCTTTGGAGGTAGGGCCTAGAGAGAGGTTTTAGGTCACTGGGGCAGTGCCCTTGAGGGATTGTGGGATCTCTCTCTGTCTCTCTCTGTCTCTCTCCCTCCCCATCTCTCCCCACTCACCATAAGGTGAACAGTTTTCTGCACCGCAAGTTTGATGTACCCAAAGGCAGAGGAATCAACAATCATGGACTGATATCTCTAAAACTGAAGCCCAAGTAAATCTTTCCTGTTTTTAAGTTGATCATCTCGGGTATTTTGTTACAATAAAGGAAAGCTGACTAACATAGGCCCTTTCAAAAAATTCACCACTTGAAACCCAGAAGGCAATTTGCTGACATTTGGCCCTCTCAGGGCGGTAGTCCTCACAGTAAGAGCACTAAGGACGGACTGGCTGTTTGCCAGGCACCAGGCAAAGTGCTTTTCATGTAATGATCACAATAATTCCTCATGCTCATTTTAGAGAAACAGAAACTGAGCAACAGATGGAGTAGTTTGCTCAAGTCTCAAGGTAAATGTGTCACAATGGTCAATGACGGGGCTAGGATTTGAACCTGGGCTGTCTGACTCCAGTGCCTGCATCTCTCTGCAAAACACTTCAACTATTTAAATAACAGGATCCACGAGGGAGCCCACACCTTCCCGGGGATCCTTTCTCCTATCCACGGCACCTCTTTCCCAGTATCAAGGCATAGGAAAAGCCAAATGAATGATCTACAATAATCACAAATTCTGAATTCACCAATCTTAAAGAAAAAATTGCTTTAAAGTTCACCTGATGGCTGCGTAAGTAACCGTATTTACGCTTTCCATTCACATTGGTCATTCTTAAATGACCAGTGTTGTTTTAGTCCCTATCCCTTGTACAGACACATTTGGACACCTGATGCCAGCTATTACGCCTCGGCTGCTGAAATTCCTCCTCCGACTAACAAAGCACTGGTCTTCTTGATTCTCCTCTAGCCTCAGTGCCGTATCGTATTCTCCTTCATTGTTCCTCTAGCTCTTTTGGGGTGTCCAGCTCGTCTACCTCTACATCCCAGGTGATCTCATCTGTGACCAAGGCTTTGCTTTCCACTTGTGGGCTCTCAAATTTCTCTTCTAAATGTCTAAAACTTATAGCTCTGACCTTCATGGGCACGGCTGCTCATCTCCACTGGCGTCTCTGATTCGGCAGATCTCCACGGGAACGCCTCCTCCTCTCCACTCATGGCCCAAGCTTGTTCCCAAATCGAATCCTCCTCTTACAGTCTTCATTCCCTTCACACAGACCTAAAGCCTCAGATCCACCCTGGACCCTTCCTTATTTCTCTCAATTTCCCCTTACTCATAGCCTTAATGCACACTTTCTGGATTGCCGAATTCTTTAGATTTTACGGTGTGAGCGTTTCTGTAATCTGTTTCCTCATGCGTTTCCACCACCATGATGGCATCCCTCACCATCTCTCACTCGGATTACTACAGTGGCCCTTTACTTGGCTCTCCTAGCTCCATCCCATCCTCCAAGCCCTGAAGTCAGTGACCTTCCGAAAACAGATCCAATCATACCCATCCAAACCATCTGCAGCAACTCTGTGCCCCCAGGGCACCATCCTAACTGCACAGCCTGCCCCCAAAGGCCCTTCAAGACAGACCCGTGGCTTCGTTTCTCATCTCACTCCTGTGTCCTCACTCCTTCTGCAGCCATACCTCCCCCTGGGAACTCAGGTCCCAACCACTGGAGCTGGATGCCACGCGCTCTCACCCCATGAGCTCCTGAAGCAGAGCCCTTGCTACTCTCACTGATCTCTGGGCATCAAGTTCACTACACCTGTACTGCTGCCTGCAGTCTTTTTAAAGAAATGGGGTTCCAGGCATTTTAAGGCCATTCACCATAGTTCTCCAGCCTCTCAACAACCCTGCAAGGTTGTATAGTACTACTGCTTCCACTCACCGTGTGAAGAAGCAGACTCCAAGTAGTTGAGGAGCCTGACAACATTCAAATAAGGAACTAGTAAGTGAATGGGTCAAATGTGCAGCCAGGTCAGGCTGACTCCAAAGCTTTTATTGAGACCAACCCCGAAAGTCCTGCTGGCCACATCTGTTATCACAGCTTCACCTGCAGCAGAACAAGCAGTAAGCAGCTTCAGCTTCTACGTGGGTACAGCCCACAGGACCCTCAGAAGCGGGTCACTCTGAAATGGGGCAGGTACCATACTTTCAGCACATGCCAGCATGTCATGAATGGAAAAGTCTGAGCACTCTTTCCCAACACCAACCTGTTCACATTTTCTTTGAGCCCCCAAATGAATGTTTTTGAGGAGGGAACATAATATCTTAAGCAGACTACCTCCAAGGTAGGAGAAAGGCTGAAAATGAGCCTGAACATTGCTTCTAACTTTGTGTTTACATGGGCTGCTCAGAAACAGTTCATTTTTGCCAAGGGAGTCCCAGCTTTGTACTGGGGAGTCTGATTTTATTAAACAATCTATAGCAGTCTACATATTTATTTTTGTTACCAAATGCTAACACACACATATACATTCAACTGAAGCCAAGGGGAAATTCGCTCCAATAATTATCTATCAGGTTAAAAACATACATATAGGGTTGGGGTTGTGGCTCAGTGGTAGAGCTGCTTGCCTAGCGTGCATGAGGCACTGGGTTCAATCCCCAGCAGCACTATATTTAAAAACTAAATATACAAAATAAAGGTATTTGTGTCCATTTACAACTAAAAGTGTTTTTAAAAAATATATGTAATAGTGTACACTATGTGTGTGTGTGTGTGTGTGTATTCCTTATTCCCTCACCTTTATAATGTGGTCAAAAATAGTCTCTAAGAACCTCTGGATAAAAGGCCAGCTCCATCGCTAGCAGTAGCTGCCTGTGTGCCCTGGAGCAAATCTACTTCCCATTTCTTACTTTTTAAATCAAGGGATTCTAAGTAGTTGATCCATAGCTGCCCCTTTTTAATTCTAGTATTCAGAGAATATTCCTACTTTTATGATATTTTCTACTAGGATACAACTATTATCTTAACCCTAAGGGAATCTACCCTTCATGGCCATTTTCATACATTTAAAAAATTTTTATTGTATGTATTTAAAGTATACCACATAATGTCTCAATATACTCATACATGGTGAAATGGTCACCAAAGTCAAACAAATGAACATATTCATTATTTCACAATTGCATTTTTTGTGCATGTAGCAATCATTCATGGTTTTTAAAATTAATTAACTTATTTGTTATTATGGTACTGGGACCAAACCTAGAGCGTTATTCATGCTAGGTGAGTGCTTTAACACTGAGCTATAACCCCAGCCCTTTTTAATATTTTAAGACAGGGTCTTGCTAAATTGCCCAGGCTGGCCTCAAACTTACAATTCTCCTGCCTCAGCCTCTCCAGAAGCTGGAATTAATTACAGACATGCATCACCTCACCTAGCTCATACATGGTTTTTAAAATAGCAGTCAGGATAACAGGGTGAAAGTTCATTCCAAGACAATTTTAGGGGAAACAAAAAAAAGACTGTAATCAATACATGGTGTGAAAATAGCTCTTGGCTATGGATCTACTGAATCAATCATTGAAATGCCACCAGAAAGGAATATAAGTGTAAAAACTCAGGGTAATTACACACGAAAATATCATGGATAGCGATAAAACACCCGTTATGTGTTATATGTGGTCTGAGCTGACACACATGTATGGTCAACAGTTGCTAGGTTCTCAAAAAGTTTTGTTTACATGAACTTAACTTCTCAAGACATGACAGCCACTGGGTGCCCTAGATAGGATCAAATGATAGGACAGATGCCCTATAAATGCGTGTTGAATGAATAATGCATGAAAAATTATAAAAAGTAATCTTATACAAAAGTTAAAGGATTTTCCATCCCCAAAATGGAACATGAATTACACGATTACTGAAGAAGTTCATTTTCAACCTTCATGATGTTCATAAGCCGTGGCAAAATTCCCACCCGAGTCCCATTAATAAAACACACCCTGGGAAAACATTCCTATACCTATTACTGATTAAACAGGGGCCTCTTGGCGGAAAAGAAGAAGAAGAAGAAGAAGAAAAATCAAGAAGAAACATTTTAAAAGTAAGGAAAACACACTTTTTAAATCGGGATTTTTCTAATATTCCTGTTATTTGAAACCGATCCCTGGAGGACCCCCATATGCAGGGGAGAAGGGGCTGGGAATCCTCCGAGGTGCTCAGCCCTCACCGTCTGCAGAGAGAGGCAGGTTTGCAGCCAGGGCTGTCGCGGAGCCCACTCACCTTCCTTCCTGGAGGTGGCCCGGGCTGCGGGCAGGAGCAGCGAGACGCAGAGGCAGCAGCTGAGCCAGAGCGCGGGCATGGCCGGGCGGGGGTCGCTGCCCGGCGCCTCGGCCGCCGGGAGTCCTCGGCGCTGCGCTGTGCCTTCCCTTTCCTTGATCAGGTGGTTTTATCGACTCTTCTACCTGACTCAGTCCTGACAGGAAGAGAGCCTGTGTTTCAGGGCGTGACTCACCTGTGAACAAGGAGGACCCAGCCCTCCGAGGCAGACAAACAGCGCACGCGAGCTGTAAACGCGCTCCCCGGCCCGCTCCCCCCTCGCCTCCCGCAAGGAGCGCGCACACCTGGCCGAGCCAAGGGCGTGGCGCAGACACTGTGGCCCGGGGATCGTTCTCCCGGAATGTGCCAGATCCCTCTCCCGGGTGGTCCCAGGCAGAATTCACTGAGGTGCAGAGCAGCACCCCCTTCCTCAAACTGGGAGGCCTATTCTCAAGGGCAAGGACTCAGAAATAAACCAGCAGCCCTCTTTGGGCTCTGTTCTAAAAGACATTAGGGAATAAATAAATAAATAAATAAAAGACATTAGGGAAGACTGGTCAGTCCCAGAGTCCCAACAGGATCCTCTTCACCCTTCCAAGGAGGGTCACCTCTCTGAAATACAGTAGCAGTACCCCAGCCCATACACTCTGCTAAGACCACACTGCCCCCACCATCACCAGGCTGGACCAAGGTTCCTTTCCTGGGCCTCCCTGACTCTTCAGCCCCTAGGCTAGCAACTCATCATGTCACTGATTGACAGGAGGCCTCCCTGGGAAGACTAGGTATCACACTTTGCAGCCCTGACAACCAGGACCATGATTTGCTCCCATTCAGTGCTCAATAAATGTTCTGTTCAATTGAGCAGTAAAGAGGATCTGGATTTCATCTTCCTTTAACATTTCAGAACATATATCTCATGCCATTTTCCATGTTCTCACTGGAAAATGTTTCTTGAGACCAGCTGTGAGCATCATCCAAATCCACTGTGCTGGGTGAAATAGTACCCAGAAAAACTGCAAATCTTGGTAGGATCTATACCGTCTCTTCTCCTGGGGATAATTGAGAGAGAGAGAGAGAGAGAGAGAGCGCAAGCTGTCAAAGAAAAAGCTTTGCTTCCTGGTGGAGACAAAAGTTACCAGAGTTTATATATACACAGTGTATGTATAGACAATCTATCCCAAACAACCACTCTGGTACCCCATCACTAAGGCCCACAAAGGCTCTCGATAAATACCTGTGCACTGAATACACGAATGACCGTTCTCTAAATAGGTCTATGGATAATGATCTAAGACAACTAACAATTCAATCCATACATACAGTATTGTCAGAGGTGTAAGAATTTCAGTTTGTGCACATAACTGAGACCCGTGTGGGCTGCCTAAGATAAGTGTGGATGGCTTTGTACAGAATATTGAGCGAGAACTAGACGTTCAGGCATAAGCAGGATCTGAATAGAGCACCAAAGAACAGCAGGGGCAGGGCAAGTTCCAGCAAACTGGCTGGCACCCACTCTAAAATCTCCATCACAAAAAATGAGGAATAGAAAGGAAATTTCAATGTTCTCATCCCAGGCTTGATTCTCTTCAATTCTGCCCAGGATCTTGAAACTCACTGTCCAGTTACTGCTAACATTTCAATTCCCAGAGACCAGGTATCTAGAATTTCCCCTTCTAGTAGCTGGTGCATGATGGAGATTGAATCTCTGTGTCTGAGTACCATGCTCCTTGCAGGTCTACACATCCATGGTGCTCAGCCATTCTGCAGAAGCAAGAACAGGGCCCTGCAAAACAAAGCCTTGAAGATAAATTTCATTTTAGCACAGATTGTTATAATTTCTCATATCTGGAAAGTTGGAACAGATATTTTCATCTATCATCATTTGTGGACAGTGATAATAATAATGGTGGACACAGAGGTAATGCCTACTATTTGTCAGTTACTGCTGTAAACCTTTACACATATTAACCCTTTACTCTTTAGAATAATCCTAACAATAAGTGGACTGTTATTAATTTCCTCATTTCACAAATGAGCAAACACAGGCATGGGAAGGTTTACCAGGCTTAAAGTGGCAAAGCCAAGATCCCAAACCAGGCAATCTGGCTCTACAGTTTATAAATTTTTGTTAGACTAAAAGGCATCATAAAAAAGACAAATTCACAGTACTAAATAAATTGAACATGAAATCAAAGATTATTTATTGACAGTCATTATAAGATAGACAGATTGTGGATGACTGGCATACATCCATAAACCTAGAGAATTTGAGCAAATACTTCTGATTTTCTCAAGCTATTAGCTCTGAAAAGACCCCAGAGGTCAACTGAACCAGGGCAGAAAATGAGCGGCAGGTCCTTAGGGTCCAAACAAACCCACAGCTTCTCTTAGGTGAACAGTACAGGATTTTAAACCATTTTGTAAAATGCAAAATGCCTTAGGCAGGCACTCTCCAGTTTTTCTCAGCTCCTACCTCTTTGCCTTATTCTGGGCCTCTTCACACATCTAAGCAACCTGTCTGGCTCAGGCTTGAAACTCCTGCTGTGGCTTCATCCACCACCTTTAGAATTCTTACCACTTTAAGAATTCTTCTCTGGGGGCTGGGGTTGTAGCTCAGCAGTAGAGCAATTGCCTTGCATATGTGAGGCCCTGGGTTTGATCCTCAGCACCACATAAAAATAAATAAATAAAAATAAAGACTGAAGAAAGAATTCTTTTCTGATACATTGCTCAGGCAGAGTGCTGCAGAGTTCCAGGATCAAACCTGACTTCACACTATTAAGGTAGGGTGCTTAGTTTTCCCTGAGCCTCAGTTCTTCATCTGTAAAATGGGGCTAACAATAAAACACTTACCATAGTGTTGTTGGGAAAATTAAATAAGTTAATGACCTGTATATTGCTCAGAAAAGCACCAAGCACATAACATACACTACATAAATATAACTATAATTTTTACTTTTGTAATATTAGTGATGTTGTTGTTATAATTATTACCACTAAGCACCAGTTTTTCTTTGCTATAATTACTAACAAATATCATATAAGAAAGATGGGATTTTTAGTTCAAGGCTTCTCTTAATTGATTAATCATAATTTTAAATATCTGTGGAACTGTGGACATAACCCAGATTAATTTCCAGATTATTAACAATTACTTTGGAGTTATTAATAAATTTATATTTTTTGCTATATATCTATAAATTCCCTTTACACACAGATCTTCTTGTCTAATGTATTGAAATTTTGCATTTAAAACTTCACTTAGAACAAAGTCAGTTGGGATCTTAGATTTCAAGTCAATTGTAAATGTCAAATGGGTTTAAATATATTCTTTAAAATTTTTTTTTAGTTGTAGATGGACATAATACCTTTGTTTTATTTTTTATGTGGTGCTGAGGATCAAAACCAGGGCTTCACACATGTGAGACCAGCACTCTGCCACTGAGCTACAACCCCAGCCCTTAAATATATTCTTATGATCAACTTTAATTAGCATGCTTTTCAAAAAAACAACAAAAATATATTTGTTTTCCTGTATGACCCTAATACATCTTTTTCTTCAAATTCAGACAAAAGTCAACTTGATACTACTCAGCAATAAAAAGGAGTAAACTACTGATGTATTTTAAAACAATGTCTCAAGGCACTGTGCTAAGTGAAAGAAGCCAGACAAAGCGATTCCATGTGCATTGATTTATATGAAATTCTAGAAAAAGAAAAAAAAAAACTACAAGGCCAGGGAGCAGACTGTGGTTGCCAGTGGTAGAACTGATTGCCCTGGGACATGAGGAGACTTTTTAGGGATGAAAGAAATAGTCTGAAATATATATATATATATATATATATATATATATATATATATATATATATATAATCCAATTGTACATTAAAAAGAATAAATTTGCTTGTAGATAAATTATAGCTTTTCAGTAAATTGGTTCAAAAAAAAAAAAAGAAAAGAAAGAAAAAATCTAATAAAAAGGAAAAACTCACCCTTTTAAGACCAAGCTTCAATCAAATATGCAAAGGACAGGTAACCACTGAAAACACATCAGTATCTGTGAGAGTTGTAACAAAACCCCCAACTCAGCAGAGTCCAGTCCTGACAGCTCTGCTAGCTCTGAGACACCATCTCAGGCCCCTAGGCCAAAATCCCACCCAAGAATTGCACAGGACCCTGCTTCTAGAAACCTCTTACAAAAGGTAAGAATGTTTGCTTAGGGGCACAAATTTCAGACCCATCTTGAACTTGTTCTAGGAAGTCAGCCATTGGATCATCTTCCCCAAAGTTGCCACAGTCACCGGGGAGCATGACCCCTGGCATGGGTGGGGATAATGCTCCCCACAGAAGCTGTCTGGCCACAGAGCTGGGAAGGAATGGGGCATTCCCACAGGGCGTGGCCACCTGGACTGAGGCCTTGGAAGTCCCCTGGGTCCACTGTTGTGTTTGCAGCTCAATCATTACCAAGGGACTTTTCTCTTTACAATGCTGTGTAAATCATTTCACAGAACTGTCATCGCTCCTCCCCAAAGCCCCAAATAGAATTACAAGTGACATGTTGATTTTTGCCTTGAGTTCCATCATTACCTCAGTTAACTCTCAGAAGGAATGCCTGGTATGCCACCCACTTCCAAACTCACTTGTGATAAAAACTGAAGCACTGGCTGTTAACAGGCCAGCAAAAAAAATTTAAAAATGGGCCTTTGGTCTCTGCCCTTTAAAAAAAAATCTCCCCCAGACAGTTTTAATTGTGTCAGCATTGACATTAAAATTTTCAATATAAAATATAGCAGTCAGGAAGAAATTTTTTTTAACTCCCTTTTGTTCTTAATTGTTAAAGGAAAATGTCCATAAATGGAAATGATTCAGAGTTTCCTGGATCCTTTGCATAAATTCTCTGAAGCTGGCTGTACTCCAAAAAACCATGCTCACTGAAGCAAAGCCCAGCTGTAGTGGCCAGTTTCCATTTTATGCAGAAACATATAAGGTGTGCCCACAGCTGGTTTTGAGAGAGCTATAGGTGCCAGGCCAGAACTAAAGTGATGAGCTGACACTTCTTCTGTGGTGGCTAGGGGGTACATCCAGCCAGCAATGTGCTGGGAAATCAGTGCACAAAGAACCATCTCATTTGCACCCTTTTGGGTGTAGCTCTTATAGACAGAAATATTCAAATTTATTGTTTGCTTAACAATACACCAGATGAGGAGGAACAGGGGAGGAGAGGGACACCTGCTTAGAAAAAGACAAAATAGACAGAAAACACAATAGTGTGAAAAGATTCTTTGGGAAGTTTAGTAGATTCTCAGGGGCATGTGAGTTTCAGCTGTTGTGTCCCCTTAGGCTAAAATTTGGTAGTCAGCTCAATTGTAAAATGTTGATCAGTAAGTGAAATACTCCTTACTGTCTTTGGTTCTCCAACCACCCTTATATGTGTACCATGGATATTCAGATTTGACTAAGACAAGCAAAGGAGCCCATGTAGTGAGAAATCTCTGGATTGCAATGGTAAATTGCAAGAGAGGCAGCCACCCTTAGGTCAGAGGTCTGGAAATGAGTCTAGGAAACAACGTTTCTACATGTGCTTCAAATTCAAATCTGAAACGTTTCCACCTTTCAAATTTAAATTATTAAGTCTAAAAAACTCAAGCAACAGAGAGTCCAATCCTCTGTCTTAAATAGGAAACTTTGGACGCACTTTAAATGTCTAATAATAATTTTGACAATTACAGTACTGACCGCCAAGCTGTACTGAATATTCTGCTGTGCCAGCGCAGAGCCAGGAGCCGACAGGGGTGAGGAAGCTCATCCCACTCACCATACTGCCAAGCAGGTGCGACTAGCATTCCCATTTGAGGTTACCCAGGCTCCCTCACTAACCCTTGCCAACACCTCTCTCTAGAGTTATTCCGATGCAATATAGAAACAAATTCAACCTCTCACCAGATAAATATACCTTCTCAAATTTAAAAAATAGAATTGGATCTCAAATAAAATATGAACTGCCTAGTCCTCATACCTCCTCTGTTCTATAGTGAGCCCTCTCCTGTAGACCAGCCATAAATAAGGTTTGGCTCTTAGGGATACATATTCCTCTCCATGTTACCTTTGAATATTCCTCAGCGTATGACTCTGGATTCTTCTCCAATGTCCCTTTATGTCATCCAATCAGATCTCACATGGTTTCCTCTTGGTCTGATACCTTAATCCAGGTATAAGAGCACTTTATTAAGTCACTCAATTTAACTTCTTGGAATAATTGGAGGTTATTTTTGGCATAGTGGAAAGAATCTGAGCAGTCTGGAAGAGCTCAAGAATTCAGTAGCTATATCCCTGGGTTCAGCTTTTCCAGGGCTTGGTTACACAGAAATCCCCGAACATTCCTGGGTGGTTCTTTTGCAGGAAGCCTTCAGATTGGGTCAGTTTGTTTAAAATATACAACCGCTCAACTGTACTGCAATTATGGAGAGAGCTTCCATCACAGAAAAATCTAGAGACCCTCCTTACTGTCTTAAAAGTTTCTCAGGGTCTCAACATGTCTACTTAGATTTATCTTTAGGAGAATTAATGAAGTGATCCAGATAGCCTCAACCAAAATGACACATTTGCTTCAACTATTTGTCTATTTTAGATGAATAATTTTAGGCTTGAATTATCTGAACAATTGTTTCAGTGGTCTGCTTTATATTGTAGGAATACACAGAAAAACAAGGTTTGCCATTGCTTTTTTCAAAGCTACTGATGTCTTTTCTCAGAGTTCTCTAGTACTACAACTTTCAGAAGTAACTTAGAAAAAGCATAGTTGTTTATATGGAATTGAAAAATATCTTCTGTACCTTAGGTAAGCGTAAAATAGATTTATGCCCAGGCTAAAAATTTTACACTCATATGGATATATATTGCTTGAGCTCTAGGTAGAACACTTTCCTTTTCAATAAGGTTTTTGGATTTGTTTTTAGATCTTAATCTTGAATTCCATATTTTCTAAGGAAAGGGCAATTCTGAATCTTCTAACCTTCAAACCCTGAAGTAAGATCCATCTTAGGAGGAATTGGACTAATTCCTGTCAGAATTTTCTGTAGAATTCATATTAACTTTATAAATAAATTACTTTAATAAAAATTATTATTTGAATGAATTTACTCTCAGAACGAGATCTTGTCCAGCCAGTCAGCACAAGGTTACTTTTTTTTCTGGGTTACAAATAGAGCTGAAAGTGACAACACGTCAATGCCTTGGCTGGTGCAGACCAGTGTCCCCCTACCAGAACTCAGCTGTATCTGACAGAGGCATCAGTGGGTGTTCATGGAGTGGTTTGCTTCATGACATTAACCTTCAATGTTTTGGAATGCAGCCTAGAATACCATGGCATTGCCTAATTGACATTTTATATAATTATCACCTGTAATCTGGCTCTTACATATTATATTATAGAAGTTTTTGGTCTACTATGTGAAATCAACTTTTCTCTTATTACATTAAAAGTATCTGTTAATACACACTAATGTTAGTACTTGTTTGTGACTCCCTTTCTTCAATCCCTTATGTCTTTAGAAACTTTATTATAAAGGCCCTTTGTCTTTCTGGCTGAAAGACATTGTTAGACCTTCTAGGAACCTGTCCTGGTGATGATTTTGGTTGCTCTTCTTAGGTTTCCAAGCTTTCCCAGGTGTCTTGACAAAGAAAGACCAGATTTTAAGCATTTCTTACATTTGGGCGCTTTGTGGCTTGCATGGACACTTTCTGACCGAAAGTCAGAGAAGAGGCTGGGATAGAGCAGTACAGCCCAAAGCATCCCTTGCCAAGCCGTCCACTGTAGTACAGGCCTGTATGTGTCCAGAGGGAGGAAATCTTTTCCCAAGGTGGTCTGCCCGGAGAGGCTCCTTTTTGCTCTCCTTCTGCCCACACCAGAAGAGGTATGTTCTCTGATTTGCACAAGAGTTCCTGCTGAGCTGGCCTTGGCCCTGCCTCCAAGCCATCAGCACCAAGGGGAAACCAAAAGATCAGTCTACATGCCTGCTCGATTTTATCCTTGATATGAACTGATCATTTGGATACTATCACTTAGTAATTCTAATTTGGATCATTTTCCCTCCAATATAAAAATTAACACATTTTCAGTGAATTTCACTTTCCCCTTTCTGCTTACTTTAGTTCTCAAGAGCTGTCCCCAAAACTTCCTTTTCTCTGCATTGACGTTAATATTCAGCACCAAGTTCACTGAAATACCATCTGGAAGATTAAACTGTGTGTTACCCATTCAAGGTAATTCAGAATCATTTTAGGAAATACTGCTTACCATACTAATCTTTGGAAGCTATCTCTTTCACTACATTTTCCTCCATCCATAAAAAAAAAATGCCCATTCTTCTAAGCTGATATGGACAGATTAAACTAAAATTGCCTCTGGTTCTAGGATAACTAAAATTTAAAATAATTTCTGGTATGCAGGTTTAGCAAATTTTTTTTGATCATCCATACAAACTAGTACTATCTTATCTTTAAACTACTTGATACTCCCAAAGAGCCATTCTAGTGTGACCTGATGTCCTTTTCCAAGAAACTAGGCTTCCTTATCCACAGTGAGTTCCCTGTCTGCTTGATTAGAGATTCTATTAACCTGATTTTTAATCTATAATTTCTAAGGCAGCCCTATCCAGAAGAAATTTCTGTAAAATAAAAAAAAAATTCCATATTTATGCTTAATAGGGTAGCCACTAAGCGCATATGTCATATGACTAAGTAGTTACATTTTTAATCAATTAAACTGAATTTTAATTTTAATAGTCCCATGTGGCTAGCAGCTATCACACTGGACATCACAGGGCCAAGGCCGTGTCTGGAATCCTCTTCATGAATGCATATCACTAAGTACCTCCTTCACAGTGATCATTTAAATGTGGTATCTGGTGGTCAGCAGTCTTAATAATTTCAGCCTTGAGTTCTTGTAAAATTAATGAGTTGGTAAAATCACTTTAGATGAAAAAAATCATTTTTGAAAGCAAATACCTAATAATTAATTGTTTGGCTATTATAATTTTACCCAGCATAAACTTTACCTGATGTGTTATGTAAATTCTTTGGATCATGAATTTCTATTGGCAAATATCACTTTTATAATGACTAACCAGAAACTCAGGGGCTAGTTCCTTGCTATAAAATTCTTAGTTTCACCTTTTTGAGTCTAATGTTTGGAAAGCTGAACATAATTTTGTTTCCACAATTGTGAAGTAAAGCATCTACATTGCTGTGTTTGAAGGGTGTTCTGTGAGAAATGCAAGTGTTTTTGCAAGTGTTTGCAAAATCCTGGAAAAATGAGTTTTAATTTACTTTCTAGAACAATAGCAGGTTCTGAATATATGATTTAATCTTAAAATAAATGTATCATGTGTTATATATATATATATATATATTTAAATATTTTTTTAGTTGTAGTTGGACACAATACTTTTATTTCACTTGTTTATTTTTATGTGGTGCTGAGGATGGAACCCAGGGTCTCACACGTGCAAGGCGAGCGCTCTACCGCTGAGCCCCAATCCCAGCCCACTCACATAGCTTTCTTTCTTTTTTTTTTTCACATAACTTTCTGTAAAGAATTTTGTATCTCAATAAAATTTTCTGTTGTGCTCACTTACTTGTTTCTTTCATTTACTTGTTCAGTGAGTATTTTTTACTTTTTCTACCGAGCCAGGCATTGTGGCAGACATTTGGTAAACAGTACTATGTGTCTCTGGGTAACCTATGGAAAAGGATGAGACCCGCCGAGTGCTACAGAAACACACCTCCTTAGCAGGAAGGGAACCAAAGGAAAATCCACGTGGTACAGATTCAAGGTTTGTCCTGGAAGAATAAGTTGCACTGAATTATTCCCTTAGTCCCAAGCAGTCAACTGTTCAGACTATAAATCAGTTCAATGACCAGTAAGACATCTGTAAAGTTACTGTCTCTGGAATCATTGGGGACATATGGGTTTTTCAGAGAATTTGTAGGCTAGTGACCCCCTTTTTTATTCTCAAAATAAAACCCAAAGTCGTTGTGTGGTCTCCAAGGTTGTGGGTGACATGTTCTGCCTGTCTTTCCTCTGCAGCTCTTTCTTTCACTGGTTCCACTCCAGCCACTCTGGTCCTTCTATGTGCCACCTCAAAACTTGTCCCCAACTAAGGTGACTATGACAAATGCCACCTCCAGTTCCTGCCCAATTGTTCTTCAGTCCTTTCCTTTTCTTTGCTTTTCCTCTTATTACTTATCACCGCCCAATGTAAGATTTATGTGTTTATGGCCTGTCTCTCACTGTAGAATAGAAGTTTTGCAGCAGAGAGACTTTGTATGTATCCAGGCTTGGAATCCTGCCCACCTCTTGGCAAATCCTCAGTGATATCCTTTGGAATGAGTGAATGATACATTTAGCCTTTAGTTTGCAAAGTTGAAACCATTCATCTTTCTCTATCACAGTTTAAATGCTAATGTGACCAGGGAAATTGTATTTCACATAAATTACACCCTTAAAAGAATAGAGAGATTATTAAGTTAATACCATGCAGATTTGACCTGACTGGGGGACAATTCTAAAGTTTAAGTTCTCTTACTTGGTCAAAATAAAATGAACTCAGGGCTGGGGTTGTAGCTCAGCGGTAGAGCACACCTAGCATGTGCGAGGCGCTGGGTTCAATCCTCAGCACCACATAAAAATAAATAAATAAAATAAATAAATAAATAAATAAAATAAAGGCATTCTGTCCAACTACAACTAAAGAAATTATTTTTAAAATAAATAAATAAATAAAATGAACTCATGTCATTGTAGAATGAGGAGAGACTAAAATCAATATAAAGAAATGGCATATAGCTATAAGAATGGTATAAGAAATAATATAGCTCAAAATGAGAAGATGCTTATAAGAAGTTCTTTCTAGTCTTTAGAGCTTAAAGATTACGAAGAGAAGACCTGGACAGAAGACTAGGAGTATTCATGGAAGGCAGAGGAGGTGGTCCAAATCGTCAGTGCCTCTTTGCCTCTATCTTCTTGGTCTCATCACAGAGAACCTGTTCCCCAATCTAGATATTCTACAGTTCCACAAACTGAAGGTCATCTAATAAAGCCTTCTCTGTCCCCTGGAAAACCACACTTACCAATGTAGGCAATTAAAAAGAGGCTTTTTTGTTTTGTTTTGTATTGTGTTTTGCAGTACTGGGGATTGAACCCAGGGCCTTAGGCATGCTAGGCAAGCACTCTATTGCTGATCTACATCCCCTGTCCCTTTTTATTATTTTATTTTGAGTCAGGGTCTGCTTAGTTGCTGAGGCTGACCTCAAACTTGTAATCCTCCTGCCTCAGCCTCCCAAGTAACTGGGATTACAGGCATGTGCCACCACTCCCAGCAAGTAGTTTTTATTTCCTAGGAAATTTTATGGCAGCAGGGTTAACTCATTTCAGTGTTTGCAAACTTTGAGAGTCATAAACTTATTTTTAAATATTCCATCAAATAGGATATACTTGGCTGCAAGTAAGAGAAACTTCACTGAAAGTGATTTTTATAATAAACACATTTATAGGCATATATAACTGAAATTTCAGTCGAGGGGATGATTAGATTATCATATAATACAATGATGCAATCAAAAATCCAAGTTCAGGTCTGGGGTTAGGGCTCAGTTGGTGGAGTGCTTGCCTCGCATGAACAAGGTCCTGGGTTCAATCCCCAGCACTGCCAAAAAAAAAAAAAAAAAATCCAAGTTTTCTCTTTCTCTTCCAGCACCTAGAGTCCACTTCATATGAAGCCTGGTTTCCCCTATTTTTGTGGACTTCTTGTCAATCATAATTGGGATTATGTGCTTGCTTTCTTTTATATGTAAATAGGAAAGATCCAATCTCTCTTCAAACATTAAACAAAATCTTTCCCCTTCTTCAGTTAACTCATTATCCTTCAAATGTCTGTCTCCAAACCAATATCTATCACCAGGAAAATGTCCTGTTCTGACTGGTTTAAGCCCAGGTGTTAATCACTAGCAGCAGGGATGGATTGCTGCAATCAGCCCGGGCCAGGGATTGGAAAACTCTGACTGTGGGTCACATCCTGCCTGCCAGATGTATTTGGAAAGTTTCTTTAGAACCCATTCATATTCTTCCTCTACATACTGTTTATGGCCACTTTTGCATGATAGTGATAGTGACAGTTCACTAGTTGCAGCAAAGATCATAAAGCCCATAAAGCCTCAAGTATTTACCATCCTCCCCTTTACAGAAAAGTTGACCCAACCTTACCGTAGGCTACCCGGGCCCACTCTGGAGCTGTTTAATCTTCTGAACTTTGAAGCTGTTGCACAAGGCAGAAAAGTTGGACTTAATGGTATCAACATCAGTCCCTAAGGTTATTTTTCTCTTGTTCTTTCCTAAGAAGAAATGAAACAGAAACAAACACACCAGCTTCAGAACAAAGGCCCTCATTTCTGAAGTTCATAGGTACATCCCCCTTTCCCTGTGGCAGACTGATGGGCATCAATTCTTTGCATTGATCTCTGTCCCGGCCTTGGCTGGATGTCTTTCGCAGAGGTGTCTTCAAGTTATTTTGTGGTTCCATGGACCCTGACTATCCAAACGGTCTGCCAGATCTTCAACCCGCCAAGTGTTAGATGGAATGTCCTAGAATCCTGCTGTAGTCATTGAAGAAACAACCCTAAAACCAGGCATTGCTCTGCCATGGCTGGTGGGTCTCAGGCAGGACGGCTCCTGTGCACGTTGGCAGTTCTATTTTCCAGGTGAGCAATTTCCTGTTCAAACAGCAATCAGCTCTTTCTTTTCATAATATCATTTCTTGTTTATTTTCATTATGACAGGAGTAAAGCTTGTTGTTTGTGGAAACTTTAGAAACACAGATAACCAAAGGGGGGGAAAAAGAGAGAAAACTTATCACTATCCCACACCCGAGGGAACTGTGAAAGCAAACAGGGTGTTCCCCGGAGGCAGTCTTCCCTCTGAGGGGTCTGAACTGGCCTTGACTTTCCCAGCAGGATGTTGAGATGGAATATTTTATCTTTCAGATCTGGGTTTGACTAGCCTTTCTAAGGATCTTTACTAAACTGTGAACTGTCTGATTGTTTAAGGAAATTTTTGGAAAGGGCCAAATTTGAAAAGTTGCTGTTGCAAATAATTTGTCTCATGCACATCATTTAAATTCTTTTTTTAAAATTCTAATTTGTTATATATGACAACAGAATGCATTACACATATAGAGCACAATTTTTCACATCTCTGGTTGTATACAAAGTATATTCACACCATTCGTGTCTTCACACATCTACTTAGGGTAATGATGTCCATCTCATTCCACCATCTTTCCCACCCTCATGCCCCCTCCCTTCCCCTCCACCCCTCTGCCCTATCTAGAGTTCGTCTATTCCTCCCATGCTCTATCTCCCAACCCCACTATGAATCAAATCAGCCTCCTTATATCAGAGAAAACATTCAGCATTTGGTTTTTTGGGATTGGCTAACTTCACTTAGCATTATCTTCTCTAACTCCATCCATTTACCTTCAAATGCCATGATATTACTCTCTTTCATTTCTGAGTAGTATTCCATTGTATGTATATGCCACATTTTCTTTATCCATTCATCAATTGAAGGGCATCTAGGTTGGTTCCACAGTTTAGCTATTATGATTTGTTCTGCAATAAACATTGATGTGGCTATGTCCCTGTAGTATGCTCTTTTTAAGTCCTTTGGGTGTAGAATGAGGAGAGGGATAGCTGGGTCAAAAGGTGGTTCCATTCCCAGTTTTCCAAGGAATCTCCATACTGCTGTCTATAATGGCTACACCATTTTGCAGTCCCACCAGCAATGTATGAATGTGACTTTTTCCCCACATCCTGGCCAACACTTATTGTTGTTTGTATTTTAATAGCTGCCATTCTGACTGGAGTGAGATGAAATCTTACAGTAGTTTTGATTTGCATTTCTCTAATTCCTAGAGATGTTGAACATTTTTTCATATATTTGTTGATTGATTGTATATCACCTTCTGAAAAGTATCTGTCCGGTTCCTTGGCCCATTTATTGATTGGGTTATTTGTTTTTTTGGTGCTTAGCTTTTTGAGTTCTTTATATACTCTAGAGATTAGTGCTCTATCTGATGTGTGTGTGGTAACATCATTTAAATTCTTATATACATCTCTTGCCAACATGAAAGAGACCCTACCTCTCTCCATTTGGACTGGTGTATGCAATTTTACCTCACTTCATAAATAAAGGGGAACCAACTTTTCTGAAATACAGGGTTGTGGGAGTGCATCTGGTTTCAGGAACCTCATTTAAGCACACCTGTGGGTTTACTAATGCTCATTATGGAAACAACTTGAAAATGCCCCAAGGTAGGTAGTTGCTAAGACATCAGAAGGGTACAACTTGGGTTTAGGCTAGAATTGACTGTAGGGTGGGATATGGCATCACTCCAAGTCCCTGTGGGGATGTGAGTATAGGTTGCAGGTGAGGTCATGCTGAGAAGCCAGGCATGACTGCAGTGATGCCCTCACCCCCTGCCATGCCCACCCCACCGCCACTGTTGCTCTATGGAGTCTACACGGTACAGCTGACACCATGGGTCATAGTAAACCTGGCCATTCACTGCTAAAGAAAATTCTTGTTGGAGAGAGTATGAGCCCATGAATGGCTGAAATGGAGGTTCAAAGCTCTCTGGCTCTGTGGCCCAGACTGAGTGAGTGGAACCCCAGCTCCACCCCTACAGGCCAGGTGACCCAGGTCTCATTTTCTGTATAGATAAATCCCCACCTACTCCATTGTGTTGGCTGCCATGAAGGTGAAGAGCAATGAATGGGTCAAAAACAGTACAATGTGTGATGGGAAGTGTTGGCTCTTATCTTTATGAGGGGAAGAGATCCAGAATGAGGCACTGGGAGGTTTAAAACATGCCTCTCCTCACAGCGTTGCGTGTCTGCATAGTCCATACACAGTCTATATTTATGGCTTTCCAACTGCCCGGAACTTCCCAATTCATGACCAGACTTGGTGCGTCAGACTTAACGAGAGCAGTGGAAGTCACATTTCATTTTTTTTTTCTTAAATAGATTCTGTATTTTAGAATGGCTATAGATTCACAGAAAATTGGGAATATAATACAGCAAATTCCCATATACCCATACTTAGTTTCCCTATTATTAACATCTTACATTAGGATGGTATACCTATTAGAATTAATGAATCAATATCAGTACATTATTATTAACTAAATTTCATACTCTATTCAGATATTCAGATTTTCTTTAAATTTTAACCCAATATCTGGTTTTTGTTTTTGTTTGGGTGCTGGCAATTGAACCCAGATATTCAAACATGGTAAGTACGTGTTCTGTCACTGAGCTACATCAATTCCCTTTTCCTGTTCCAACATCCTAACCAGGCTGCCACAATACACAGAGTCATCCTTAGACTCCTCTTCACTTAGTCTGAGGATATGGAACATTCTCATACTTTCCTGTTTTGACAACCTTGACAGTTTGAGGAGCACTGGTCAGGGGCTTGTGAAACACCCTGCACTGGGATTTGTCTGCTTTTCTTCTCATCAGTAGCCTGAGGTTATGGGTTGGGGTGGAAGCCACAAGTACCCTTTTTATTTCATTGTGGAAGAGTGCAGGCTATCACACGACTTATCACAGGTTCGTTTAGTTTCTCCACTGTCTGGTTTTTCTCCTACCCCTCCCTCTGTCCTCTGGAGAAGGAAGCCACCATGTGCTGCCTATACCTGAGGAGTTGGGTAATAACCTCCCTATTATTATTATAATACTGTTATTAATATAGAGGAGTTGGGTAATAACTATTTGTAATTCTGTACAGCGGATTCGTCTTTTCTCCCCAAGTAAATTCTCTAGACTAATCTTTGCTTTGAATGAATTATTTTGACTCAACACTATTGAAAAATAGTCTAAACTCAACTTCCTTCAAGTTGTGGGATTTTGTGTAATTAAGTTTTAATATGTCGAGAGTTCTTCAGCTGGACATGGGAGGAAACACAACAAAACCAAGATTTCTAAAACCTGACTTAATCTTCTAGTTCAGTGTCACAAATGGCAGCTCCAGAATAAGCAGATCCTTGCTAACCCTATAAGGAAAGGCCTGAAAATGAACAAGGAATTAAAAAAATAAAAGGAGTGGGATGGTCAAAACCAATGTGAATGAAGAGCTATGAGCCAACTGCAAAAGCATCCTCTGGCAAGTTTTAACTGGTTACCTCAGTACATCTTGAAAATGTGCTTCCCGTGTTCCAAGCCATTGGACGCCATTTTTGGCATGAATCCTGTTCCTCTTCAAAAAAGGAGACTGTCTCCAACCCTCTCCTAAAACACACATCTTCAGATTGACCTAGAATCATTAGCACACTCTTAAAAACTCACTCTCTTTCTCTCTCTCTCTCTCTCTCTCTCACACACACACACACACACATACACACCAATAACTTGAGAATAAAATTAGTATCTTAAAATAATTTGCTGAGCAGCTGAAAATCCACTTGCACTTTTCCTTAAAGAGACCCTTCATAAAACCAAGAAGTATACATCTGGGGAGTGGTGTTCCTTCATAAAGAAAAGTGGGACGATCATTGTTCATCAGCCTGTTTAGGTTTGTTTGGTCAGATCCAACAGTCGCTACCATTGTCACCATTCCAGCAGGACTTTTTTTTTCCCCCTCTGAAAGCATTTCTCCAAAGCTTACCTCAAAATGAAAAGCTCCTTGTAGTGCCCAGAGGGCTGCTCCCACTCCACCTTGGCGGGCACAGCCCCAGTCACAGCATGCCATGCCTCTGACACACCTCTTTGGAAACCCACCCATTGCTTGGGCTATATTACCTGCATTTCCCAGAGGTAGAGGCCTGGCTCCTGCCTTATCCTGGTCCACTCTGCTTTTACACTCACCTGACGACTGGCCCTCATTCCATCTATTATCTCAGACCACTAATATGGGCAGCAGGGAAAAAGGCCCTTGAACAGCTCCAGTGTAAATGTGGGGGAGATTCTTAAAAAGCATTACCGTGGTGCCTCCAAAGCCTCATTTTCCCCTTCCTGTGAATGCAGCAAATGGAGAACAGCCTCCATTAAATACAAAGTTCAGGGAAGACGACGTGGGGGTTAATTGTGGTTTCCTGCCGACTAAACCCCTGCTAACAGTTTTTTTCCAAAGAATGGTACTTCACTTTTCAGTTCACAAAAAAAGGCATCTTCTCTGTGTCCCCAGGTTGCCTAGTCTGATTACTGTCATCTTTCGGGAAGATTTCAGATCTTGTTCATTCTTTTTTTTTTTTAATTTTTTATTGTGGGTTGTTCAAAACATTACAAATTTCTTGACATATCATATTCCACACTTTGATTCAAGTGGGTTATGAACTCCCACCTTCACCCAATACACAGATTGCAGAATCACATCAGTTACACATCCATTGATTTACATATTGCCATACTAGTGAGATCTTGTTCATTCTTAACCACCACTTTTATTCTTCGGTACTGTTATTAATATAGACAGTGTAGGCCAAATTTTTGCTCACCCTTTGACTCTGCTTGAAAATTCTGGATAGTTCTTTGTCTTTTTTTTTTTTAATGAGATTATTGATAGGAATTTATTGAGATAGTTGCCTTTTCGATTAGTTCAATTGTTTAAAAAACAATCCAGCCCCAAATGAAGGTTTTGGGGGTACATGGTTTGCCTGGGTACATTAAGCGCATGCCAATTTGCAGAACGCACACGGCAACCACAGAAGGGAAGTATAGTGATCTGCTATTTGGTTAGAGTAAAGCAAATATCCCTATTTAAACCACTGACTTTTCAGAAATTCCTTCAGTATGACTTCATCGGCCCCAGGTATGTATGCCAGTGTTCATTTGAGACTCACATCCATCCATTCGTATCTGAGTCCCATCAAAGTGTCTCGTCATGTGTCTGTGTGCAGGATGGAAAGAGCAGGGCATCCATGAGTCACAATGTGTCATTCATGACCTGGGGGCTGCCAGCAATCACAGAATTCATTAGGCTTCATTTGAGAAATAAAATTTCAGGACAGTTTGCTGAAGTGGCTTCAACAGGGGCAAGATTGAAAGAGAAAAAGTGTGACGGCTTAAACAAATAAAGTCTCTTGGAAAACACACCCTAACCCAGCCACTCACTTCTGGATGGCATGTAGATGGCGCCATGTCAAGCAACCACACCACTTTAGGACCTCAATCACAAGCACCCGCTCTAATCATCACCTCCAATTTTTGAAACTAAATCTCTCTACTGCCCAAACTTAATTGATTCCTCAACCCACTGGGGCCCGCCATCCATGGACCCTGCCATCTTGCACCTCTCTCACCTTCACTCATCCAGTTTAGATCCCAAGGTCAGTCATCAGACTCCCTCCCATGGCATGCCTGTGACTTTCTGCTTCACCTTGAACTCAGGTTTATCAGCCTCAGTGGGGTTCTCAGGGCCACTGGAAATTCAGGCTCCTCTTCCCTCCTCCAAGGGCTCTCCCGTTCTGGGAGACCATTCCACACTTTCCCTTTTCATCAGACCTCCCAGGCCTCCTCCACAGGGTAGTCTATTTCCTAAGACACTGAGAAAATAGAAGCAGTTGGAAGAGAGCCTCCACCACACACTTCTACCCTGTACCCCGCAACCTTCCCCACTGTTTACACCTAGTTAAGGCCAACAGAAGGACAATACTTGGCAATTCTCCATTTTCTCTCCTGCATCATTGGTTTTCTTCTCTCATCTGGATGTTTCCTCTCTTCTATAAACATGCTATTATTTGTCCCATCTGAAAAACAAAACCAATTCCCTTGAGTCCAGGTACATTTTAACTTCTGCCCTACTGGGCTTTCCTTTGGAGAAATAAAAGGTCCTCTAACTTGCTGCTTCTTTGTCTCTCTTGAAACTGCTGCAAAGAGCCTTCAAGAAACCTCTTCAGTCACTGCAATTAGGACTCTGCCTCCCACACTGAAACTGCCTTTGCCAAGGTCCCCAAGGACTTCCGTGCAAACCCAATGATCAGTTCCCAACTTCTTGAATCCATCAGCATCATGGATATAGCTGATCATTTCTTTCTCCTTAAAACCCTTTCTTTTCTTGGTTTCCAGGACATCATCTCATGTGGCTTTGCTCCCTCACAGATCATGCTTTCTCTGGCTACTTGGCTGCTTCCCCCTCTTCCCTCTGGCCTCTTCACAAAGGAGCAGCCACCCAGGGCTCAGGCCTTGGCCTCATCTCTTTCCTGGTTACACTCACTCCCTGGGCTCTCCCAACTTGTTCCATGCTTTACAGGTATCTACTGAAGGCTTTCACTCTCTACCTCTGGCCTGCTTGCACACTTCTTCATCAGATTGAACTCTCCATCTGGGTGGGTGATTAGCATCTCTGTGTAACACATACAAACTCAGCCCCGGCTCTTCCAGCCCCCTAGACTTCCATCTCAGTCCTCCTTATCCTTTCCATTGCTCAGCCTCAGCATCTTAAACTCATTCTTGATCCTTCTCTTTCCCTCGCAGCAAATCTTGCTACCTCATGCTTCTGACATCAGAATTGGGCCATTTCCTGTCAATTGCCTTGATCCAGGCATCCCGTGTCTTGGACGAATTGTTATAATAGCCCTTATCTCATCTCCCTGCCTCAGTCCTTGCCCCTCTTTGGTCTGCCTTAACATAACCACTAGACTGTCTCTTACCTATAACTCCGATCCCGTCACAACTTGTCACACACCTCACTTTCAATCACTATGGCATTTGTCTCACTTTCAATAAAAGCCCAAGTCCTTGTCTCACAAGGCCCCCAGGTCCCACAGCATGTGTCCCCCTCCACCTCCTGGCCGGCTGCCTGTCTGCCCTCCTTCTCACTGGGCTCCACCCATGTGATTTCATGACCTTTTGGTGCATCAGTGTCTCTGTCTGGAGTGCCCTTTCTCCAGATATCCTCAAGGTCCAGCATTCATCCAAGTGCCATTTCTTCACTGAGGCTTTTATTCCTTTTTGTGCAAAGCTGCTAGGTCCACCTCGCCTCCGGACATTTCCTTTCCCCCTTTCCTGACTTTTCTTCCCTAGTGGACTTTGGTGTGTACTTAGAGGTAGGCTAATGTGGTCACAGAGGGACATGCAGGCCCTCCAGTCCGTGTGCCCAAGTTCAAGGCTTCATTCACTGTGTCACTTACCAGGTATTCAAGAAGGGTTCCATTTGTTCTTTTTTTTTAATATTTATTTTTTAGTTGTAGTTGGACACACTATCTTTATTTTTATTTATTTATTTTTTAATTTTTAATATTTTTTTTTCAGTTTTCGGCGGACACAACATCTTTGTTTGTATGTGGTGCTGAGGATCGAACCCGGGCCGTACGCATGCCAGGCGAGCGCGCTACCGCTTGAGCCACATCCCCAGCCCATTTTTATTTATTTTTATGGGGTGTTGAGGATCGAACCCAGGCCTCGCACATGCCAGGTGAGCACGCTACCGCTGAGCTACAACCCCAGCCCTCCATCTGTTCTTCACTTTGCTCACCTATAGGATGAGAATAATGATAGGATCCAGGTTGTCAGGTTGTTTACTTAGTATTTAGAACCAAGTCTGGATCATATTCAGCCCATCTACTTTTTGCTCATCAGGCTTCCCCTGGAATATCAGCTCCACAAGGGCAGGGTTCCCTGTGTTCTGTGCACTGCGATAGCCCGTCATGTGGAATAGTACTTCATGCAGAGCTGGTTCTCATTAAGTAGTTGTAGAATGTCAGGTCATTACACTTTCTTAGATAGGAAAGAATCAGTAAAAAACAAAAACCTTACTAAAATTTTTCTTAATATAATGATGTGCCTATGAATAAAAACTATAGAGTTCTCCTATTGCATGGGTCTAGACACATTTGTGTCAATCATTCACAGGTGGCAAGCCTCTCCCAGGTCACTTCGGAAAGTCATGGAATAGTCTCTCAGCATGCTAGGTGGACATGCATTGGTTCCATTTTAGTACTAAATCAATGGCTACCAAAGTCAGTATTTTTCTCAGATTGCAGTGACATACCTGTAATCCCAGTTACTCAAGAGGCTGAGGCAGGAAGACCGCAAGTCTGAGGCCAGCCTGAGCAACTTTGTGAGACACTGTCTCAAAATAAAAAAGGGCTGGGGATATAGCTCAGCCATAGAGTGTCCCTGGGTTCAACCCCCAGTGCCACACAAAATAATATAAAATAAATTAAAGGGATCCAAGGTATTTTAGTCTTAAATCAATGTTTTTGCTCAAAGTTTTCTGACCAGAATATTCTTCATAGAGCCATGAAGGAGAATAAATATCCACAAGGTACTCTGGGACCCTTAGTGAAATGAGCCCAAATATGAAAACTATGACTATTCTGTACCATCTTATGGGCTCTGGAAAAGAGGTACTCAGGAGGGTAAGCTTAAGAGTTCAGATCTCTACCTAGCATACCCAAGACCCTGGGTTTGATCCCCAGCTGCGCAAAAAATAAAAAGAAAGAAGGAAAGAAAAAGAAAGAAGAGTGAAAGAAAGAGAAGAGAAAAAAGAAGTTCAGATCTCATAATTCATAAAAATAACATAGTTCTGTTGGTGGTTGCTGTTCTGTTTATTTTAATAAAATATAGCCCTAGCACCAAGAGCCTGCATCCTGCCGTTCAGTTCCGTTCATTCTGTATAGTGTATAGGGTGCATTCAGAGCAGGCTCAGGCCTGAGTGGGTTCCAACTACTGTTTCTGGTATGTAGTCAGATGAGGGCCAGGGGATGGGGTTCTATTTTAAGAAGTGTTCTTTGAGAATTGAGTTTGCAGCTTCCATCCAGGAGATGAAACAGTTTAATGCAAAAAACAGTGAAAGCTCTGCTTGCAGAATCCCCAGAGCCAGTAAGCCAGGGCCTGGGGCACCCTTTCTTCCTGTGGGTCTGATTCTGCAGCCTCTGGTCACACGGGGAGGCCGGGCACTCCCTCTTGAGCCGCACCCGCTGTCGTCATGCCATGAGTGCACCAAACAGGTTCTCCTGGCTAGACGGTGGCTGAGGTGTCTGCAGGGGAAGGGAAGTACAGTCATGCACACGCCCAATGACCAAGACTCCGTCCCTCCGACAGAAAAGCCCCTGCGCTGCTTTCCCTTGGTTTAAAACAAACCGAGCAAGCCACCCGGGTGTGGATTTCTCTGTGAGGGGGACAGGACACCGGCCCCTTTCCTGCTCCGCACTCACTTTTCCATTTGCACTGCACTTTTTAAGACGACCCCCAGACTGTACAAATTTTAAACTCTGATGAAACTTCAGTTTGCCCTGACAGTGCTGAAGTGTATGTACTGCTTCATATACTTACCACTTATGGGGACTCCCTAAAGTTGCGCCATCCCCACTTACCGGAAATGCAGGCAAGGTTGAGAGACCAACCCCAGGCCATACAGCTAAATTGTCCATGCGCTGTGTCCACTCTGTGGGGCCCATGCTATCACTGAACTTTTGAAGTGTTTTGGTGTACTTAAAGGTGTTCCTAATTTTCAAATGCATGCCCCTCCACATTAATTCATATAAAATTCTGCTTGCAGAACCGTTCACTTCATAAAATGATGCTTTTCTAAATAAGTAAACAACAGATCTCTCTGATGGTAAGTTTTGTGCGCCAGCTTGGCTAGGCTATAGTGCATACTGTGTTATTGAATCAAACTCTAACCAAGGTGCTGCTTTGGGGGGAATTTCCAGATGTGGTTAACCTCTACAATCAGTTGACTTTTAACTAAAGGCAATTATCCCCATTAATGTGGGTAGCACTTATCTAATCAGTTGAAGATCAAGCTTAAAGCAAAAAATAAATAAATAAAATGACCAACCCGTATCATAATATTAATAAACCATCCATCTTAAAAAATAAAATAAAAATGGGGCTTTAAAAGCTTTTTTTTTTTTTGTAGATGAATCAAGACTGTAGATTATATAGTTAACAGAATGTAGTTAACAGTATTGTACCAACATTTGTTTCCAAATTTAGGCAAATGTACCTTGTTTATGTACATGCAAACACCAGGGAACCTGGGGTGGGTACAGGAGAACTCTGTTTTTCTTTGTGTCTCTTCTGTAAGCCTCAACCTTTTTCAAAATAAAGTGTTAGAGGTTAGAAAAGAGAAAAACAATCTCGAGTGCAAAACAATCCGGTCATTTACAAAGTGTTGTGGCACATGGAACTTATTCAAAAGGACAAAATTCTTGGGGCTGGAGACGTAGCTCCATGGTAGAACACGTGTGAGGCCCTGGGTGCCATCCTTAGCACTGAGGGAAGGAAAAATTTCAAAACTGATTAAAGTTATGAAAAAAGCAAAAGGAATAGGGCTACTCCAATGAGAGTTAATTTCATATGAATTCTTCATTAGGCAAAATTAGTTGAACTGGCCTTGGGCACTTGTCCCTGAATCGAGTCAGGGAAGAGAAGGGAAGGGAGATGCAGCAGGATGGGCAGGAACTGCGTGGTGTGGCTCAGGTTTCTGGAGGACAATCAGATTCCACTTAGTAATTCTGCTTTGCTATCTTCAAAAAAGGGATACAACGTAACTTATGATAAATTATGATTATATAACAGGGGTTCTTAAAAGGAAAATGAATCAAAATCATGAGAAGGAAGAAGACAACTACTGACACAGGGGTAGGATGCAGCAGCTTACCATGCTTTGGATTCCCTCGTGGGTCAAACTGAGACCCTACTCAAATGAGATGCAAATGAAAGAAAATTATTAGGAGGGTGCTTTTTTTAAAAAAAAAAAAATCAAGTTAACTTGGTAGTACCACTCCTTGAGTCCCTCGGGACTTAAAAGAGGGCAGCTCATCTTAAATCTACGTGGCAAAACGGGCCAGGTCTGATCCTTTGAGCCAGCCCAACCGAGACAGGAGAGAGCAGACTGTCTGAGCTGAGAAGGGTAGCAAGTCGCGACACAAACTCTGACCACGCGGAACGTGTAATCATAGAAATCATAGCTGTGCCTCTTGAACCTTTATCCTGGATGCTGGCTCAGCAGCCGGGGACTTGTAATCCACTCTCGGACAGCACATCTCCCAGACAGATCTGTTCAGGGCTGGACTTGTGCTTGCTCGGCACTAACCCCCACTTAGAGGCCATGGTCAGGAGGAAAGAACCATGCCAGGAAAAAGTGGCTGGGGTCAACTACCCAGGAAAGTAAGGACAGTGAACACTACATCCCAGAAGGTGGGCACTGAATAGTCCGAAAAGATTTGCACTAGAAAAATTTTTAACTCTAAAAACACTAACATGTAACAGATTTGATCGTTGCAGAGGACCTTGGTATGAGGACAGCTTGATGGTGCATATGCCAAGGGTTCATAGGATGGGCCCCAAAAACACTGGTCTGAGGTTCAAGTAGAGTATTTTTTGTTACTAGCCATGGTGAAAAAGACTTATGGGAACAATGATGTAATAGATTACATTCCTGATCAAGGGCCTGATGCTTAATTTTCATGGAAATAAATATAAACTACATTGAATTAATAAGTAGTAATTTTATGGCCTGTATTAATTACTTATGGCCTACATTAATTGTGGCCTATATTAATGACCAACGGGATAAAATAACTCATTGGCCGAAATTTACTGGCATCATTCCCAAAAGTTAGAAAAAAAAAAGGGAATTAGTGCTATGACTTGGGCTGGGCTACTGAAGGGTTGTTGAGTGCATCCCGCAGAGCTAGATAGCACAGGCCTCCCAGACCAGATTGCGCTAGCAGGATGCAGACTACATGGAAGTGTAGGTGGCGTGTTCTGTGCCTTCGGATGCAGGTGGTTTTGCTTATCTTCCTGCAAACAAGTAGCCAGTCTGTGCTGAGGTGGGAGTGCCGAGGGTGCAGAACGCTGTTGGGTGGAACTCTCTTCTCTCTGCTCACAGTAGGAAAAAAGAAACAGGCATGGGATGAGGAAAGCCAATCCTCCTCACACTAGCTGAAGGACTGCTGTGTGCCTCTGGGCCCTGAGGATGCAAACAGGAGAAGCACAGACCCTGATCTTGGTGATGCAGCAAAGAGATGGGGGAAATACAGGTGAGGCCACCTGAACAATAATCCTAGGCCCAAGGGCCTTTTAGAAGCAGTGCAAGGCTGGGAGGGTGGTGACCCAGGAAGTTGACCCATTGCAACAGAGAAGATGACACCCTGACTTGAGGCCATACTTGTCCTGAGAATGCTCTAAGAAGAAGAGTAAAAGCAAAGATAAGCATGTGACAGACAGCTTTCAAAATGTTAACAGGTTTCTCACATTTGAATTTTAAATCAGGGACTTTTTGGCTTTTCACTGGACCTTGGCAAACACTTCTTCTTTCTTCACGCATTTGACTTCATCATTTAGAATTTCACTCATTAGTGTAGAAGGGGAATGGACATTCTAGGAGGCCAATGCAAACACAAGCCACAGGCCTGGAGAGAGCTAATCTTTCCTTTGGGCTGGGCCCCTCTTCCTCTCAGGGAGGTAGCCGCAGCTTTCTCACCTCCTGACCCTACTGGGTACTGGGGCCTCCTTCCATCATCTCATTTTGAGTCTAATGGAAGTGGAGCTGGTTGAGTTCAGATTTATAAAGGGCTGGAATGTTTACTTGAGGAGTAAATTTGCAGGGAAACTTTGAATCAGATTATTAAAATTTGGTAGCAACTTTTTTTAATAATTTTTTTTTTAATATTTATTTTTTAGTTCTCGGCGGACACAACATCTTTGTTTGTATGTGGTGCTGAGGATTGAACCCGGGCCGCACCCATGCTAGGCGAGCGCGCTACCGCTTGAGCCATATCCCCAGGCCCTGGTAGCAACTTTTGAGAAGCTGCTGTCCCTAAAATGACAAATGGGGTAGGAAAAACTTTAGAAATTCCACTTCTAACTCTGACACAGTAAAGGATTTACATTTGCATCTCAGACCCTGCAATTGGGGGGGGGGGGAACCACCCAGGTAAAGGAGGATAAAAAAAACTAGTAACTAGTGCCCTCTAAAGCTTCCTCCCAGGAAGTCTGATTAGAGTGTTCAGGTTCTTCTTTACAGGTACCATAGCTATAACAATTTATAAGATTGGGAAAGTGGCAAGGACGCACAGAGACCCAGGGCAATATGCAGAATACTGAAGAGCAAGGGGGAAGGGCTCTGCAGGCCCGGAGCATTCCTGCTGTCTCTGGCTCCAAAATGCCTCCCTGAGTCTCAGGTCACTTCAGGCAGGTCCACCCTCCAGGAGGGTCGAGGTACGATGAGCTGCTCTGGGCCTGCTGGGGCAGCCCACTACTTTTTCCTTTTATTCTGTCATAGGTTTGAGAGTGTTTCCAGTCTTCTAAAGAAACTGTTTTTAGCTGAATACATGTGTGCATGGAAAGGTGGAAAGACACATTTTACATGCATTTACTATTTCAGGTAGCCTGTCATTAAACATAGATCTCAGTCATCATGTATTGAGTATTGAGACTAAACCAGGCGTCCAGTGAACTCCAGCCCGCAGGCCCCTGACCTGTTTTTGTGAGCAGTTTTATTGGAGTACAGCCAGGCTCATATGCTGACATATGGCCTAGGGCTGCTTCTGTGCTACAAGACCAAAACTGAGGGGCTGCAACACAGACTGAATCTACAAGCCTAAAATACTTACTGTCTAGCTCTTTACCGAGAAGTCTGCCAACTTAAGGACTATATTGAAGTATCCCAATTTAAAGAAGGTATATATATATATATATATATAAAGTCTTAGATTGTTCTCAAGAAAAGAGTTCACCCAAAGACACAACGAATAGTTTTTCATTCATCATCTCTTTAAGAACATCTATATCCCCAGTACCACACTTAGGACACACCAAATTGAGGGTTACAAATATTCAGATTTTATTATAAATAAAATACTGTTCTTTTTTTTTTTTTTAAACATAAAAAATGCCAAGTGTTGCGTTTTTATTAACCACCCTGGAGAGCATGACTGTAGAGATTAAGGCAAACAGCTAAAGTGAAGGCACATACAAAAGGCCACAGTTGGAATCAAAAGGGAAAATTCCAGGGAAAAATAACAGTTTCTATCCCCTGTGACACCCAGCAATCTGCAGCAGCCATCTGTCTGTTTCATAAGACAAAGACAACTGCAGCGATACAATAAAATAATGGCTATATTGCAGGAGTGGAATTAAGGTATTGTCTTATAAAGAACTTTCATTTTAAAAATAAAATTCTGTTTAAAAATATACCACATAGATGGAAGAGAAAACCTCTCAAACAAACCAAAACAACAACAAAACCCCACCATGGCCTAAGACTTGCTGGAGTGAACCTGTCCCAATTGTCCTTTCAGTCCTTTCCCTGCAACTGTGACCAAGATGCACAGGTGAAGTTGTGGCCACTTAATAAGGGGAACCAGCCAGGAACCACTGATGGGAAAACCTGGCAAGAAGGAGCCATCCCTCCGTGGTAACAGAATGCGCGGAGGAGAGCAAGAGTGAAAGCGTGGGCAGGCCCAGTCAGGACCTTGTGGGGGAGTCTGATACACCCCAAGGAGACGGAAACAGGAAATGGGACCAAGAAGTGTGCACACCACCCCTCCCGCCTCCCCATCAGCAGCACCACCCCAGATGCCCTCCAAAGCCTGTCATAACGCACTCCCTTATCAACGCCTTGCTAGAAAGGGCATTTCTAGCTCATCGCTGGCTAACTAGATCCCCCCTGGCAAACTTTCCTGATCCCACACATACTGGAATGGGCATTAAGAATAGTGCGGGGTCCTGAGGATGCCGTGGAGGAGGCCCGACTCCCTCTATGGAGGAAAGCGTGCTGATGTTGATGTTAGACAACGGAGAAGCTGCAGAGGCGGAGAGCAGCGTCTGGGACACAAACACAACCCAAGAAAGTCTAGATGGAAGGAGAGGCGGCAAGGCAGGAATGACAGGCCAGTGAAGAGGAAAAACTGAGCCAAGATGTGAACAGACAGTGCCGTTCTAGAAACAGGACCAAGCATATTTACATAAATTCCTTACTCCATAATCATGATAAACAAAAAAAAAATTCACACAAAAATATAAATTTGAAATAATTAATAGCACCAGTGTGTCAGATAATAGTTTCTTTCCCCCCGCTACGCAAAGTACAAAGTTGCATAGTGTTAAAGGCTATATGTGAATCTCAAAGGCAGGATGGTAGGAGGGAGAGGGGCGTGGTAGGGAACTGTCACACTGTGGTCTTAGAAAACCACAAAGCTGAGGACTGAAGGCTGAGAAGCCCACTAGGAAACTCCACACAATGTTCTCCCCTCTACACCCAGAGGGGAGGTCTACAGTGGGTGAATCACAAAGTGCAGGAACTAGGGTGTTGGCTGCTGCATGAAACAGTGCAAGCATTTGCCACCAGGATTTGGCAGACAACAATGTGTTCTGAGGAATTCCAGAAGGCGGAAAAAGAAGAAGACTGGAGCTAAGAGTCAAATGTTCCATCTCTCTCCAAAAGAAGGAAAAAACATGCACACCTGAGGTCCCGACACTATAGGTTCCACCTACGTTTCATCCCTCTGCTAGAAAAGACTAGGACGAGGAGGTTGTTCTTGTGTTTGTCAAGATCTTAGGGACCAAGTGCTGTCTGACAGGTATTTTAACACTAGTTCCAAGAGTAACATACTAAAATAGCTCTAGGATGTTTGATTTTGAAAGAAACTTTAGTGGTTATCATCTCCCTGTTTCTTCAGAGTAAGGTCCATTTATAAGAATATCAGAAGAGGTCTACTGGTCTAGTGGTGAGTGCAAGCTGCCCATCCAGATTTAAATTATCAGCTGCCCAAAGATCTGAAAAAAAGCTTATCTTCCTAGTCAATTATTAACATAAGAGAAAATCTTCAGCCTTGTCAGCCACGTTCTCCTGGGGACTCTCATAAATAACTATACCCTGACCCATGGATGGCTCAGTTCCTAAACTTAAACAGCGAGCAGGACTGATGGATGGCTACCCACATTCTAAATGACCAGTCCCTTTGGCACAGGATGTTTATTTCCTTTTGCTTACAAGGAGGAGGTCAGAAGATGCAGACGTACTTTCTTCATCGGTGGACTGGGTATACTGGCCATCACAATGCTACAACTAGTAGCCAGACTTCTCCTTCATAGAAACAAGAGTACCGAGACTGAGGAGCTCTGCTGGTGTTGATGCAAGAGGGGAGGGATGCTGCCCTGGCATTTGAGCATTCACAGGACACCAGTGCAGGATGTCACGTCCTCCTGCAAACTGGAAGGGAAAATGTGGATAAGGTAGCAACAGGAGTGGAAGAGAGACTTTATTAGATAGAACCCTTTGTTCCCAGTTCAGGATGTTTTAATTGCTTCTCTTTAAACTCTGTGACTTTTCCTGGTTCAAAAGGACAGTGATGAAGAGCAGCAGAGAAGTGGGGGTCTGAAAAACGTAATCTTTGTGTCAAGGCACTCTGTGGCCTCACAAACGATCCCCCAGCAGGGGATGCTGTCTTCTAGCCCTCTCGATGCTAGGGCTTCTCGATGGACGGGGTGTTGAAGCAGCCGGACGGTAAGGTCTTCTTGATATCCTCCAGGTTGTGGATGTCCTTCAAGATCTCCTCGATATCTCGGGTGTAGTCCATGATGGCAGCCTCCTGCTTCCTGGCTTCATTCTCCAGGTCGGACACTTTCCTGTCAAGGTCACTGGCCTTCATTTCGTCTTTGGCTTTGTTCAGGGTACCTTCAATCTCATTGAGCTTGTTCAGGTCCACTGTGTCCAGCTGACCTATAGGGCCAGAAAGCATAGAGAAGAGTAGACACCTTCAGCAAGACCTAGAACCTCACTCAGGTACCTCCGGGAGCCTTTCTCAACATTAACCCAGCAGCTGCCACCACACCATGGCGGCCCTGACCTGCGGGTCATCATTGTGTACAAGGGCACAGACGATGCAAGCCAAGCGCAAACACTGACCCGGCCCAGCAGAGGTGGGTCAGAACTTATATAAGATATTGGGCCAGAAGCTTTTTTCCGAGAAGACAGTTCTTTGCGGAACATTTTCTCAATGCACAGCTACAGTGTTCTGTACCCTACACTCCAAGTGTGGTTCGGAAGGTCACCTGGTAACATTTATTGCCCTTTCCAGGTTTCTACAGGTAGTCTGTGTGTCATTTTAGTGCCATCTGAAGAATGCAAAAATTCCAAGGTAGGGAGAGCCTGAGCCCTCAAACTCCTAGATTCCAGGGAGGATGGGCTGGCTGGCTGGGGCACTGTCTGCTTTTGGGAACTGGACACTATTGGGAACCTTCCTATGGAAAATGGCCAAGGCTGAAATGCTGACATAATTTCACCAAAGCCTCACTTTGAATGAAGCAAGAAAAAGAAGGCTCTGTAACAAATGAAAGCAGATACAAGTGACAGCACTTCAGGCATATTCCAGCTGATCAAGTTCTCATAAGACCATTTACCTCAGTGATTCTCAGAAATTAAATAATTTGCCCAAGTATGTATAACCTATTGGCAACAAAGCAAAGATTCTGACCCAAGTCTGACTAATTTTAAAGTCCAGCTCTTTCTTCCACGAACATCTCTCTCTTATAGCTAACTTTCATTTTAAACCCACCAGCTGGCACATTATTTATTATTCTTGACATTTGAGACATTAAAAAAAAAATTCCCCCTCAAAGGGGAAAAAAAAAAACAAACAGCACCTAACAAAACACACCAATCTGTAAAGGCTAGCAAATTAAAATACAATGCCTCACTATGAAGAGTCCAGGCTAGAGTACTGCCACCTTGTAATGGAATTTGGTGACAAAAGTACATCTGTCCAAAATGAAGGATGCTCCCTACCAAGATGGGAACAAGGTTTCCATATGCTTATCTTTCCTTAACAAATCAAGTTTCTCTCTCTCTCTTTTGGCATAAAATAATTGTGCTTTAGTCGGCAAATGAACAGAATTCCAGGCAATGAAGTCATGCCCAGTTTAAAGTATTCTTTTATTTTATCACTGAAATTCTTTTAAAATTCCTCAAAGACATTCTGCTAATGGAATGAGCTAAGAAAAAATAATACTGATTAATTGCCCCATGAACCTGGACCAAAAATGAACCCTACAAGCTGGCAGTGTCTCTTCAAAATTTAAAGACAGTCCCCAGACTGTACTGTTTTCTTTGGATTAGGGTCCACAGAATGCACCTAGTAAGCACTAGTGGATTAATACATCTGAGTCATAATTCATTTTGCTCTTTAAAGTTGATGAACATGTGAATATTATAATTAATAATTCAGGTTGCTCTTAAAGGTTCCCTTGTGCAAGACACATACTTATTTTATATGGCATTTTTAAATAAGCAAGAACTAGAAGAAGTATTCATAATTCAATGGGTGATTTTAAAGGGATTCATATATTAGTCTGCCTTTGAGTGAGCGATATCCAATCCCAGGTACAGTGTGACTTATTCACACAGAAGAAAAGGACTGCGCGTGGTCACTTACCTAGTTGCTCCAAGAGGTCGTTGATCATGTTGAGGAGGCTGTTCACTGAGTTTTTGGCCTTTCTGGCGTTGATCTCAGCTTCCTGAGCAGCCTGGGAAGCCTGCAGGGGAAAAGGATAAGCCATACAAACAGCTCCGACGCTATGTTTTCATCTTCTTTGGGTATACTCTGTTGGCCCAATGAGCCAATAAATCGAACTTTCAGATGCTTTCCCCTTCTCTGATCATGAAATAATGACCTCTCACTGTAGGTTTTTGCTTTCCTGGGGCCACATCTTCAGGTTGAGGGTACTGCTAGTTCTACCCCATGGAACCATCACCAAGAGGCAGTCAGCATGCCTACACTCGTATTTATATTAAAAAAACAACAACAACAAAAAATCACTATTATCTTCTCTTCTCAGGTTCTCGCTTGAGAACACAGGAAGGTGTATTCATTATAAAACCCATCACACAGAACAAGTTATTTTTTAAGGGTGAGTATAAAAACTCCATTTTAGAACCAAAACATGTCCTTCAGGGCACTCTTAGGGACTTGATTATTAGAAACTACCTATTCTTAGAACATTTTCATAATCAACTGAAGCTTTTCTGTAAATTCCCCCTCAACCTGCAGCCACCCAGCCACAGCCACACACTCCCACGCTCATTTATTGGGACAATACAATTTACATCTTCAAAACCAACCAAACGTTGATATTTGGGAAAATTCCATGAAACCTGAACAAATACACTGAGCATGAGTCACAGGAAATAACAGTGGAAGAGGAAGTGTCTCAATATCAGAAAACAGATGCTCTCACAAATAAATCCAGTCAAGATAGAAATGAGTGGCTCAGAGCTCCCTGGTTCACTTTTCATAGTTTTCAGGGTCGAAGTATTAAAACACTTTGGGATCCATACAATGTGAAAATTTTAAACAGAAAAAGAAAGCAAGGCAAAAACCCTTCACAAACACATGATTAATCTCTGCTCCGAGGGCAGCTGTTCTCACTGTGCCGCCACAGGCTTTTCTGAATGTGCTAGGAGGAGATAGGACTCTGCTGTGGCCGCCAAGAACAATCGCACTGCATCTGTCCCGTGGGCTGCAGCCTCCTCTCTCAGGAGCCACCTCAACCTTCAAGCTTCTGCTTTACAAAATATGGTTACAGACCCAAACAATACTGGCTAAGTGCTGGCCTTTCAGACTTGATAGGAACACAGCGGGATAGTGTATGTGAGGGTTGTTTATGTTACTCAGAAGTTATTTACCAATAACAAAAGATGGATCTTCTTTCTATTCTTTAAACTAAATCCATACCCTTTTCTGAAAATGTAGTGTCTCTACGACCAGATTAAAAATGAAATCACTGACTCTCAGCACATTATGAGAAATCCCTATTTTTACCACATGGGAATTTCCACTTGAGCCACTCTGTCTCACAGAAAATTAAAACAATCCAAACAAAAAAAGGAAAAAGTACAATAAAATCAGGCGTTTTCACAGAGATGCTTCCTGTTATCAATTCTTCAGGCCTTATGTTCCTCCTTCCTATCCCAAGGTGAAAATGACCCACAGTGAGAGGCCCTGTTTTTCTTTAGCATCAGTGAAAGAAAGAGTTCCTTCCTTACACTGAAAGTATATAAGTCAACAAGTTCCTGAATATCATTACTGTGACTGCTACAGTCAAATGGGCAGGAATATTCCCATTCTGTGTCTTAAAGTCTTCCTGAAGCAAAATACAGCACAGAACAGAAAAATGGACCCTAATTCTTCCTTGTTCCTTGGGCCATGTGTTCATAAATCAGTTTTGTTGCCAATGGTCTTATGTACACACGTCCTTACAAAAAATAAAAAAGTTAAACTGAACATGAAGCTGGTGTGTTTTGGTGGGGTGATGGTAAATGCTACCTTCAAATTTTCTTATACGAAAGAAATTGATCGTTGCCTCCAGGGAGCCAGCCATGGGAAGGACTAGGAAGGGAACTGACTTTTCATTGCATTCCCTTTTATCCCTTTTTGATTTTATACCATTTATGCATTACTCAATCAAAAATATAGACATTTTAAATGTCCTAAAACCCCAAGTGTGTAAAACAAAGTTTTGTTTTTAACTAAGAGCAGTTTTAGGACAGGACCATTGTGCAACAGAAGTCCTGGCAGAAGATCCAAATTCTTTGTCTTCTATGTAAGCTACTAACCCAATTCTTGACCAGCAGATGCAATGAAAAACAGACTCCATATCAAAGACACTCTTCCCCTCGAGATGGGGATCTTTACTATTGAACACCCTTCAACTCTCTACCTACTCACAAGCGTGCCAAGCCTCTTACCATCCCTGCCATCATCATGTCCTGGTCGGCATCGTCTTGTTTTCTCTTCAGCTCTCTCTCTGCTTCCTGTAGCTGCCTCAACATACCGTTCACTTCGTTATCCAGATCTGTAACTTCTGCAAAAGTCCTTTCAGCTTCTGCCTTGGTGCTGGTAGCATTCTAGGCACAAGATAAGCAAATTGCTAATTTTTAAAAGCCTTCCCTTATCCAGAGTATGGCCCCACTCCTTTTATAATTTGTAAAATGTTTCAAAAATATAATTCAGAAAGAACAGCACAGTGATTTCTACCAAGGCTTCTACTGTATCACCTAATAACAGTTATTAAGAAAAACATGAAAACCTAACAAAACAGCATTTTAAATTTTATAAAGTGCCTTTATTTGCATTCTCTTTTTCAGTTTCTGAAGTTCCCTGTTACTGCTATTTTTAGTGGAGGTCACAGAGCTAGCAAATGATAAACATTTTATAGAGTACATTTCCAACCACACTGGGTCAATTAGACTCTTTCCCTTGGATACATTTTAAATTCAAAGCTAGCCTGATTCTTCTTGGCAGTTGATCATAATGTACAAAAAGGCCTCCATCCTGAAATATGAGTATATTATAAACATACTTAATTAAAAATCTTCTAACTGTTCTAGAGAAACTAAGACATTTATGTGACCTGAGTTTTAGAACCAGCTCCAATCTTGCCTTTAGAGAGGATAAAGCCAGCAGAGAGAAATCACTGTTATGAATATAAAGGATCCCAGTGCAGCAGCTACGGAAAGTCTACACGGGGGGACTTGGGAATGGCGATGTGCTCGAAAGGGGCAGGAAAGCTGTGTTCATACAGCACTCTACGGAACAGTGAGAAAGATGTCACCTGTCCGGGTTCAGGAAGTATGTATGTCTGGGAAGTGCGGAATTTTTTTGTAGAAGGGCTCCAAAGCCCTCAGCAGCTGTCCCACTTGGACAATTTGGATTCCACACTGATTTACTATAGAAATTTTAAAGGGACCTTTTTACTGATTCTTCCTTTTCAAACAACATGGTTACCTACTCTAAAGCCTAGTTAAAAAATAAATTAGGGATGGGTCAGGACAGATTTGCTGGAGCTACAGTCAGACTCTGCACAGGCCTGAGGGCCTAGACAGTGGCTGGAGAAGGTGTGAGGGGCTATTCTGGCAAGGAGGAAGTGCACACCTGCTGGACGGCGCTGGCAATCCTCTCAGCCTCGTGGGCCTTGTTCTTGGCCTCAGTGGCATCTGCTGCTGCGTTGCCCAACGCCAGCTGCGCTTCCCTCGTCTTCTCGTTGGCCTCCGCGATGGTCTGGTTGATGGCGGGAATCCTCCTCAGTGCCTCCTCTGCAGCTGTCTTGTTATCATTCACGCGTCTATCAAAATCTAAAAGGAGTTCAGGGAAAGCATCAGAACACAACTCCCAACAAGCAAAAAGGAATTTTTCAGGGACCTGCAATTATTTCACAAGCAATAAAAATCAGGAAAAAAATGAAAGAATGGCCTGAGTTGAAATCTTAGAAAGCCAAGTACACGCACATCTCTACATAGGTTTCCCAAGAAAAGTTGTAAGGATGTGCACCTGTTTCTGGAAAGAGAATTCTCACTTGAAAATCTGTTTTGATGCAGAGTGTTTAGCATACCATTGCTACCACCCTGGCCAATACAGGTGATTTTACTATCAGGACACTGAGCTAAGAGTTCTGAGTACCTGTGATGCAGGTGCACCACTTTTAAAAATAAGAAAAAAGGATGACTAAAGAGGTTAACGTGTGGAGCAGGACTCGAACCAGGCCTGCAGACGCCACACCAAAGCCCATACTTACAACTATTATCCTATAAATCTTCCTTATTGAACCTATAATTTTTATCAGTAGAGAATCCATAGCTATGCAGTAAATTGGGCATATTTCTTTTCTATCCAGGGTGAAGAATGAGATGTCAGAGAAAATGAAAGATGACAGCCTTCATTTACCAACATGGGTCAGCTAAAAAGGCAGAACTTGGTTATCATGTGAGTCATTCTCATGAAAATGAGAATTTTCATTCTCAAGAAAATGCTTTTTGTTTGTTTCTAAACTGAAGTGTGCAGGGGTAAAATGACATGAGCATTGGGATTTTTCTTGGAAACACTTCAGCATAAAAAAGTAGTGTGTCAGAGATGAACTAAGTGTGGTGACAACTATGGTGACTGCTGAGTCTAGGTGATGAGGAGATGGGACTCACTATGCTACTGTCTCTCATTCTGCATGTTTCCAGAGATTATCATTCTAAGAACTGAAGGAATGAAATGGCCCAAGTGGAAGAAATGTCCCAAGAGCCCCATCATGCATGACCTCTCATACCTTTCAGGTTGTTGAGAATGTCATTGGCTTCTTGTAAGGTATTTCGTCCTTTTTTAGCAGCTTCTTCAGCAAGAGCCTTGGCAGCATCCGCTCGGGCCAGGAGTTGATCGGCAGTCTGCAAATGCAAGGCATATCAGAGGACAACCCGCCAAAGCCACCCCTTCCCTCTACTAGCAGACAAGGCGCCTCAAAGCTTCTGTCCTGAGACGCTGCAGCATAGGGCATGCTAGCCCCCAGCTGGGACCAAGAAGAAGGTCCTGCACTGAACACTTTATGGTTTGCTACCTCTGCTGCTGTTGGACTCAGATGACACCTGGAATGTTACAATGTTGCCTCCAGAAATGAAGCAACCTACAAATCAAACTGACCTGCTGTTCAATTTTTCCATTCTCCAGAAGGTTCTTTACTTCAAGCTCCTTCCCTCTCATGTCTTCTCTGAGGTCTTCATAATCCTTTAACTTCTGGTCAATCAGACGTTCCAGGTCCGCAGCTTCTTTCTTTATTTTATTTGCTTCATTCTGTGAAAAGCAAGGAAGATGACATAAGTGATATTTTTAGAAGAATAGCCCAAGTCAAGATTTTGTCAACCTTTTTAAAATTTAAAACGAGACACACTTTTCACCTAGTGAAATTCACAGTGCTTACATAGTTTCATGAATTTGACAGATGTAGTTACCTGTGTAGCACCACCTCAATAAAGATACAAAATGTTTCCATCACCCAAAGAAGTTCCCTTACACCCCTTCCCAGCCCCTCCACCTGTCCTTCCCTACTATGGCCACTGTTCCAATATCCTCACACACTCATCAAATTTTGTGTGCACAGACAAGAGAGTACATGTATGGCTGCAGAGATCTAAACCTTCAACTGTCAAGTCAACACCTCATATACAGAAAGAGAAACAGTGAATTTCAAGTTCAATGTGAAACACATGTTTATCTAGGACTTTGCATGAGAAAGCATGATTAGAACACAGATATGAAATAAAATACTGTCAATTCCCAACAAACAAATACCTTTCATGCCCAGAGCATCCTGACACAGTGCTTTCATTAAACCATTACCTTTTGTTGCTCCTCATATCTCCATAGATAGTGCCTGGGAGGAAGGGTCTAGGCTTTTGGTGCTTTAAGTAACTGAAATGTGCTATAATTTACATTTATATGAAAGATATAGGATGATTATTCATATCATTAAAGTAGTCTGCTATTAAACATTTATAATCAGAAGACTCTTCACCTTGATAAGATCTATTAGTGCACTTAAAATAGAACTTAGCTGTACTGGTGAGTCAGGGCTGAGGAGGGAGGAGCAGGGCAGTCACAGGCTCTTCCACAGACTAGAGGGGACAGCACTGGCAACCACATCGTGCGTACCTCCAGAGCCTCTGAGTCCACGGGAGCTAGCTGAGCCACACTGGCGTAGATCTCCACAGCTTTGTCTCCAGCACGCTTGGCCTCCTCGTGGACTCGGGCAGCTTGCTTTTCTAGATCCTGTGAGATGTTCTTTGCTTGTTCATACCTAAGGAACAAATTATGAAATTCAATAAAAAACAGCTCCTTTTAGCAGTTTAATGTTAACCAGATTCAACCCAGTTTACACCACCAGGATATCATTCCCAAAACCTCAAAGGAAATGCTACATTAAAAATGCTCTCATTTTAATGCCAACGTTTAGCTAAAATTTAATTTTGTCATCACTTTCTATTTATAACATAGTTCCTATAAACAGTTTGAGTATTCCTAATCCCCAAATCCATAATTCTCCAAAATCAAACCTTCTGAGCACTAACATAACCTAATAACATAACAAATGAAAAGCTTCACACTTGACTTAATGTGATGGGTGACAGTCAAAATGCAGGCACACTGAAAATATGTATGACATTTCAGGCTATGTGTATGAAGTGTATATGAACATAAATGAATTTTGTGTTTAGGTTTGGGTCCCAGTCACAAGTATGTCATTATGTAACTGCAAATATTCTACAATATAAAATAATCCAAAATTCAAAACACTCTGGTCCCAAGCATTTCAGATGTGATTCTCAAACTTGTACTTTCTTATTTAAGACCCCTTTACAGATCTACAAGTATATTCTATTTGTTCTATTACATTTTCTCCTTCTTTTTTCAGTTAGTATGCAGAATTTTAAGTATCATGACTAGTCTTATTATCATTCTCTACAGTTACAGTAATTGGATCAAACAAAATCTCTGTGGCTGCACATCCCTGCTTTAATTACTCTGCCATTTCAAAAGCTCAATTAACAAAAGAAATCTTACAGCATGAATGCACATCCTGAATCCAAAGCATTTAATTCCTCATTGAATTGGTGTTATTTACAAGAATATTTGAGGGTCTGAAAGCCACTGTTAAATTATACTCACTTCCTATTAAGCTCTTCAATCTCGACTGCTGTCTGATTTTCTCCTGCCAGTGTTCTCAAAAGCAGATTATATGCCTCAGTTGATGTATCATTGGCTGTTTTTGCTACTCGTACAATGTCATCAGCTTCTTGTTTATGGCTATACACATAAGAGAGAGAGAAAAAAATCAACCACAGAAGAGACTATCCGACAGGAAAAGAAGTAAAATTTAGGTAATGCTTATTTGATTATATATATACACTAATATATATACACTAATGTGGGTTGAGATCTCCAAATATTGGAAAATCCTATTCATTTGGAATTTTACAATCATTTCAGTGGGGCTAAGTTTACAAAAAGTGTTCTATAAATTGAAAAAAAAAGTGGGGGGGGAGTATTTCCCAAGATGATTAATGATATAAAATTTATAGGGACAGTAAAGGGAGGTAGGGGAGCAAATATTTTCTACTGAGATATGAAAATAAAGCATTTTTGTTGCAAAGTTAACATGAAAAGAATTTAATAATTGAATTCTACTGAGCTGCTTATGCTTAGACTCTATCACCTTTAAGACTCTGAAGTTAAAAATCTAAAAAAAAGTATGGTTTTTTTTTTTTTTGAGATATGCAAATATAATCTTGCTACAAACCGTTATATTCTAACTCTTCAAGTGACCACTCTAATTTCAAAGTAGAAAGAAGAAGATGGTACACAGAGCTGCTGACATCTCAGAAGGGAAAGTAAGTCTTTCAGAGGGACCCAATCTGAGGGGTGGTTCAGAACACCCAGTTACACCCTGGGAAGCTACACCTTAACCACTAAACAGAATTACCGTTCAGCCAGCTTTCGAGCCTCTTCTGCCAGAAGAGTCATGTTGTTTGGATCCCCTGTAGACTCCGGCTGAATGATTGACTGAAGAGGAAAAAAAGCATTTATTCTCAAAGGACTGAAGTGCTTAAACTTCAGAAAGCAAGTGTCAAAACTAAATTTTTGTTAGTGTTAGAGAGAAAAAAGACTACTTCTTATTTTCAGAGATCTTTATTAAATGATTTTACAAATGATTTCTATTTTCAGCAAAGGAAGATTAAACTGCCAGTGGCAGAGAAAGAATAAAGTGAGAGGAAACATAGGTGTCCCTTGTTTTTACCCAGCGGGTACCGTCTCACGACAAGGAGGGACATGGCTTTCTGGCTGGGGGAGCAGCAGGGGAGGAGCTGAAGAACGCATCACTGCCCCTAACACACTTGCCACAGTTTTCCAAAGGGCTCCCCAATCTGCCCTCCACCCCGACCTTCCCACATACTCACCACATTGGCAGCTGCGATTTTTGCTTTCTCAAGTTCTCTGGAGGCAATTTCAATCAGCCGCTCCGTGCTCTCCACTCGGGCCCGTGCTTGTTCAGCTAAATTTCCAGTCTCCTGGATGGTGTTCCGGATGTTCTGCAAACGGCCGATTTGGCTGTGCAGAGTGTTATTCACCCTCTGAAGGCGATCCATCAAGTTCTGGTCCACATCTGTAATGGTATTGCAGAAGAGGCGCCATCAATGATCTGAAGTGGGCATGATGTCTCACGAGAAATCTGAGGCACTGTGTATCTTGACCCTTCCAAATCCAGCCTCTTCCCAACAAGCTTCCCCACAGCAGATCTGAGCAGTCTGTACCGCTGCCATCAATGGGTCTCCAACTGCCTGCCCGTGAGTCCCACCTGACTTCGAGGCCCTCTTTCCCACTCACCACTATATCCCCAGCCTTACAGAGAGGTTGGAAAAGAGAAAGCAACCAAGGATTTTTTTTAATATTTATTTTTTAGTTATAGGTGGACACAATATCTTTATTTTATTTTTACATGGTGCTGAGGATCGAACACAGTGCCTCACGCATGGTAGGCGAGCGCTCTACTTCTGAGCCACAACCCCAGCCCACCAAGGATTGTTTGATGAAGGAAAGAAAAATTGATTTTGACATTCCAGCACAGGCCAAATTTAATCATAAATACACAATGTTGTTAAAAATGCTGCTAGTCTTGGAAGCTAAATGTATTTCAAAACTTGGGGAAAAAAATGTGTTTAAAACCATATTGAGGGCTGGGGATGTGGCTCAAGCGGTAGCGCGCTCGCCTGGCATGCATGCGGCCCGGGTTCGATCCTCAGCACCACATACAAACAAAGATGTTGTGTCCGCCAAGAACTAAAAAAAAATAAATAAATATTTAAAAAAAAAACATATTGACATACGGCATATTCAACTCACTTTGTATTTTGAATTAAATAGACTGTTGCTGCAATCCTTTCCCCCTTGTACATATGTAATTCTTTTAATTGGTCTCTGCTTTTAAATAGCTCTTTAAGTTGCTCTTTATTAATAATACTCAACTTAATACCTGGATCCTAATAAACCAAAAGACATATATAAGCCCATGCAAACATAAACCTGCCAGTATTTGAGGTTATATTAATACACAAAAACCATTGAGTAGCTGGGTGCAGTGGTGTATGCCTGCAATCCCAGCTGCAAGGGAGGCTGAGGCAAGAGGATTGTGAGTTCAAAATCAGCCTCAGCAATGGTGAGGCACTAAGCAACTCAGTAATACCTGACTCTAAATAAAATACAAAATAGGGCTGGGGATGGGGCTCAGTGATTGAGTGCCCCTGAATTTAATCCCTGGTACCCGCCCCCCCTAAAAAAAAATCATTAAGTCATACTCAAAACTGACCAGTGAGGGGAACAGAATAGAAAGCAAGAAATAAACTCCACAACTACAGCCAACTGCTTTTTGGTGAAGTTGCTAAGAACACATGTTGGAGAAGGGACAGTCTTTAATAATGGTGCTGGAGAAACTGAATATCCACATGCAGAAGAATGAAACCCTACCTCTCATCAGTTACAAAAGCAACTCAAATGGATTAAAGACTTAGAGGTAAGACCTGAACAATGAGACTCCTAGAAGAAAACACAGGGGAAATGCTTCAGGACATTGGAATGGGGAAGAATTTTTTTGGACAAGACCCCAAAAGCAGAGGAAACAAAAACAAAAATAAACCAATGGGATTAGAGCAAACTCAAAAAGCATGGCAAAGGAAATCATCAACAGATTGCACAGAAAACCTCCAGAATGGGAGGAAATATGTGCAAACTATCCATCTGACAATGGCTTAGTATCTATAGTATATAAGAACTCCAAACATTCAATAGCAAAAAACCCCAAATAACTTGATTTAACAATGGGCACTTGACCTGAATAGACATTTTCAAAAGAGACATACAAATGACTAACAGGTATATGAGAAAAAATTCAACTTCACTAATCATGAGGGAAATGCAAATTAAAACCACAGTGAGGGGCTAGGGCTGTGGCTCAGCGGTAGAGCGCTTGTCTAGCATGTGCAAGGCCCTGGGTTAGATCCTCAGCACCACATAAAAACAAATAAATAAAACAAAGGTACTGTGTCCAACTACAAATAAAAAATAAGATATTAAAAAAAAAAAAAACACAGTGAGACAGCATTTCACCCCAGTTAGAATGGTTATAACCAAAAGACCAAAGATAATAAATGCTGATGAGGATGTGGAGAAAAGGGATCCATTACACACTGTTGGTAAGAATGTAAATGAGAACAGTCATTATGGAAAACAGTATAGAGGTTCTCCCCCCAAATTAATAACAGGCCTGGCATGGTGGTGCATGCTGTAATCCCAGCTATTCAGGAAGGCTGAGGCAGGAGGATCTCAAGTTCAAGGCCAGCCTAGGAAACTTAGTGAGGCCCTAAGCAACTTAGCAAGACTCTATCTCAAAAGAAAAAAAAAAAAAAAAAAAAAACGGCTGGGGATGTGACTCAGTAGTAAAGAGCCCCTGGGTTCAAAATATAAATAAATATAAATAAAACCAGATACATAGTGCAACAATGTTTATCTCTCTAACAAAATAGAAACCAGTATGTGTAAGAGCTATCTGTGTTCACCATGAGTAAGAGATAGAAACAAGCAAAATGTCTGTCAACCAATGAATGGACAAGAAAATATGGTATGCATAATGGAATATTACTTGGCCATAAAAAGAATGAAATCTTGTCATTTAAAACAACATGGATGGAGCTAGAGATAATTATGTGAAATGAAGTAAGCCATGCACAGAAAAACAATTACCATGCAATCTCACTCATATGTGGAATGCAAAACAGTTGATCTTGCCAGGCGTGCTGGTGCACACCTGTAATCCCAGCAACTCAGGAGGATTACAAATTTGAGCACCTCAGTGAGACTCTGTCTCAAAATAAAATAAAAAGAGCTGGGGATATAGCTCAGTCATGGAACACTTGCCTAGTATATGCAAGGCCCAGGGTTCAGTCCCCCAGCACTACAAAAAACAAGAATAACGTTAATCTCATAGAATGGTAGTTATCAGAGGATGGAGAGAGTAGTGGGTGGGGGGAATAATGAAAAGTTGATAATGGGTACTAAGACATAGTTGCCTGGGAGCAGGAAGTTCTGGTGGGTATAGCAAAACAGGGTGGCTATAGACAACAATAATGTGCAGTACAGTTCAAAAAGCCAGAAGAAAGGATTTTGAAAGACTTTACCCTAAAGAAGTAATAATATGTTTGAGGAGACAGAGAAGTTTAACTTGATTTAAATACCACATCATCTACACATATATCAAATAATTATATTAACCCATAGTATGTACAGTTTACATGGTTTTAATAAATAAATTTAACTTTAAAAAATGAACCAGTTCTTACTTCAGCATGATGCTCAATGTAAAAAAGAGGTCAAAGTTAAAAACAAATGAGATTAATAGTTTCAGAAAACAGCATTTGAAGCAGGGCCACCAAATATATGTGCAAAGGTGATCTATTGCACAACCTTGGCCTAACTACACACAGGGGTCCTGCCTGGAATGTCACTTAGGCAATTCCTGAATAATCTTAAGAAAGTACTAAGAACACAAACAAGCTTAGATCAGGGAAAATCATTTAGATTTAGGAGGGAGATGCAGCCAGTAACATCTGAGAAGCCCCCTCCCTTTAGACCTTCAAGAATGCAATAATTCTTGATCTTTTTTGTCCAGTTCTTTACAGAAACAATAATATCTGAAAAAGAAACAGATAACCTAACTGGTAGGTTTGCTTCAAATGCCTTCCAATTTCAAGTGTCTACTTGTCAGACTTAATGCATCGTATAATCTCCTTTTAAATTTGTACAATAAACACAAGTTTCAACTACAAATGAATACTAGGGGATTAAAAAAGATAAATAATTACGAAGACACTTTCATTCTTGGCTAGTTTGAACCTCGGCAGGCAAGGGCATCCAGGAACTCTGTTCATAACTGAGATCTTAGGGAAGGTGACACTAGCCCCAGCCTGACTAGGAAGCTCCTAGAGCTTTCAGACGCAGCAGCCCACTGTGCTCTGGCTCAGAGAGGTATGATGGCTCCCATCAGAGTTTCCATCCAACTTAATCCCCTTCCCGGGCAGAGGGAAAAAGGTAGCAATTGGGGCCAAAGAGTTATGGATAGCTGGGCTGCATCAAGATGCTTGGAATGTAGGTGCCCAAGCTGGGTCCCTTCCTTTCTTGCTCTTTGACCTACTCCCGTGGTTGCCAGTGCTGCACCAGAGCTGAGTACTAGACCCCTGCTCTTTGCTGGACTGATCAGCACTTTGGATATAACCCCATATTCAATTTCTCATATATATGGCAAGATAGATGTGAATCAGCTGTCCTATCTAAAACCAAAACAAATACATAAACACTTTATGTTAAAATAAGCTATTGATCTCTCATTGTATTTTCAATCTCTAAAAACTGACCTATGGAACAAAGTCTGGACTCTCATATTAAAATCAAACTGGCCCAAACGAGATACACTCAATTACTTCCTCCTCTTATCCAGTAATCACATAAAGTAAAATTTCTATACATTTGAAATATTTTAAAGAAGAAAGGAGAAACGTATTGTTTGTGTTGACCTATGACAGGAAGGCCTCTTCATGCAACTCCAAATGGACAGATTTATAAGCTCAATGGTGAAGTCAATCATTGCCGTCTCAAGTATACTTTTAATGTACATTTATTTTGTTCATCTGTGAACTCTTGCATATCAGCGATGGGAAGCCCCATAACATAGCTGGCCTGACAGAGCTGAGTCTTTCTATCTTTTCATTACTGGTGTGTTGAGCAAGTGCCTGGCTTACTATGGGACTCAAAGAGTGCAAAAAGGACTTGCCTGAGTTTGAAAATGCTTAATTCAGGGCTGGAGTGGTAGCTCAGCGCTAGAGTGCTCACCTAGCATGCATGAGGCACTGGGTTCGATCCTCACCACCACATAAAAATAAAAAAGATACTGTGTTTACCTAAAACTAAAAAATAAATATTTAAAAAATGCTTAATTCACAGAGTCAGAAATAAGAACAAGACTTTGACGTGATTTTTTTCAAGCCAACAATCAATTATTCAAAATACCTTAATGTTTAAAAAACTAAGTTGTCTCTTAAAGTATATAAAATATTTTAAATTGTTTCCTACATCTTAAGCCCATCTCTTCTTTGTTATCAATCTCATCAGATAATGTACAAATGACTAATTTAATTGCAAAGGACCTTAACGATAACATAAGATGAAAGCCTATGCTTTTCTATAATGTTACTAGTACATCTGTTTGCTAATCAAATGAAAAATTTCCTAAGTAGGCACTAGTTTGTAATGTTTACTACCTGTTGCATAGTCAGTAGCTAGACATTCAGTCAATGCTTAAAGATCATGATTTTTTTTTTTATGAGAGTCCTTACTAAGGAAGCAGTACATAAAAAAATAATTCATCAATTACTTTCAAACTACATTTAAAGACATGGTGTAATGGAACAAATCTATGAAACATTTAAATCTGAATAGCAAATATTTTTGATACATTGGAAAATTACCTTCTATTATGTCTTTTTTTTAATATTTATTTTTTAATTGTAGATGGACATAATACCTTTATTTTACTTCTTATGTGGTGCTGAGTTTGGAACCCAGTGCCTCGCATGTGCTAGGCGAGCGCTTTACCGCTGAGCCACAACCCCAGCCCCCTTCTATTATATCTTAAAGCATTAAATTGATGATTGTTTTTTGAAATACTATTCTGTAAAAATACATATTGTACAAGTAGTTTAAAAATTGAGAAAGAATTTTATAGAACCTTACTAATTAAATGAATTAGGAACTATATCACAAATTTACATTTAATTATGTGTACCTTTGACATCCTGGGCCTCACGAAGGAGGTCCATAACCTCTCTCTCTGCTTCCTTTAGCCTGTCCTCAAAGGCTTGATCTGTCACCATCTCATCCCCAGTTCCAAGGTTTGCTATGAGACTCTCTAATTCCTGGAGTTTCACTCGATGATCAGCAACCTGAACATGATGGAAGAGAAAAGGGAATAAGCTCCACTGTACTTACTGCGGGAATTTCAGAGGCACTCTGTGAGTACGTGCTAAATAGATGTGATGGATACTTTTCCTTTTGTTTCTCTGGCTTCAAAAAGAAGCCTTCCGGAGTGTCACTCCCTGACTTTAAACATCACCTGCAGACAGTTCTTCAGTTCTGTCCTTTCCCGAGTGGTAGATGATCTTCTTGCTTTTTCCACTTATCTCTGACAGTATCTCGAATTTAACATCCAAAACCAGACCTCTAAATTCTGTTCTCCCTGAGTCATCTCAGTGTATAGCATATCTAGCTACCCTAAGCAGAAGACCCAGGATCCATCCTTGATTCTCCTCTCCCTCAGTCATGCCCTTAACGCAGGCATTTTTCCAACAGGATGGTGGTTCCTCTTCTGCCCCCAACCTATCACCATCCTAATCATAGTAGTCAGAGTGCTCCTCTTCAAATGCAAACTGGATTCCCAAGCTTGGAAGAGTTCTCCAGTGCCTTCCCACTGGATTTGGAATAAGGTGTGAACTCTATTCTAGGGTCACCATGGTCTTACATAACCTGTCCCTACCAAACACTCCAGGCTTGTCCCAAGCTACTCTCCCTTCAATCAGGAGGCGCCAGCCGCCCTGGCTTCCAGGCCCTCCCACGCCAGGTTCCTTTTGTTGGGAACAACCTGTGGTTACTTGGCTTATTCCTTTTCACTTATTCCTTCTTACTTGGCTCATTCCTTCTCATTCTGAAGCTTTCACTTCACAGGAATTTCCTGAAAGAGGTCTTATACAAAGTAGTTTCCAACAGTTACTCTGTTTATATTCTTTCTGGCACTTATCTCAATATGTCTTGCTTATTTTTTAATTTTTTATTATTTCCCTCCTGACTAGAACATAAGCATCTGAGAAGAGGGATTATGTCTATGTTGTTTACCACTTTTTCTCTGGAGCTGTGTGTGTGCTAAGTTTTCATCCAACATCTGCTGAATGAAGGAACGAACGAATGAACACACTGTTGACAGCTTACCTTATCCTTTACCAGCCGGTAACAAGCTGGACATTCCTGGCAGCCAGGCCAGGAACGATTGTAGAAATAGTTCTCTTCGCACTGGTCACAGCGGTTTCCCACAAAGCCTTCTCTGCATTCACAGCGACCATCATCTTTGCACTGGAGTGAACGAGACCCCTCAGGATGACAGTCACAAGCTGCAGTAGGGGAAACAGTACATAATAAGCAATAGGAGGATGGGAACATTTCCTTAACTCAGACTGGTAACAATAAGCTAATTCTAGACCTATTTATGAGAAACTAAATGGTTAAGTCCACTGATCAGAGAAGATAGGTAATTTTATCTTAAAGTAAAAATAAGCCTTAAAGTAAAAAAGAGGTCAAAGTTAAGAACAAATGAGATTAATTTGTAAACATGCATCCTTTAGGACACGCTTCATGTTATTTAATAGTTACAGAAATTATTAAACTAATAAGTGCACCTTTCATGCACTTCAAGAATTCATCTATCTTCACCTCTCCACTGCCTAACATTTCTCTGAAGAATGAGAAAACCCAAATGCTAATGCTTCTCTTGCATTATTTTATAGTTTGTTTACTCACTTTGTTCTCCGAACTTAGTCACTGACTTATGCTACATTCCACAGGAGAAATGAAGGAATTCAGAAAGCAAAAACACCAAATTGTTCCAAGGCTTAATTCCAGGCAAGTGTTTATGCCAAAGAGAAGCAGATGTTTATATGCAACCGTCTCAGAAGGGGCCCCAGGGTGGGAAGCAACCACGGCCAGTAAGTCAATGAGCACACTGCGAACAGGATCCTCTACTGTTTCATTGTCGGCACTAAGAATGGGACCAATAAAAAAGGCTCCACTAAACATAGTGAGCAAGCTCAGGAATCCAAGGGGGAGCTTTCTTTGGGAAAAAAAATAGAAGATTGAAAAGAATAAAAAACATTTAAAAAGAAAATATGAATAAGGTGGTTGGCAAAGAAATCAGGGACGTCCTTAATTTCTAGAGTTTTAGACAAGGAATATTCATGGAACAAAGCATCTATGATGCTTTAGGAATGGCCCTGACCATAAACCAGAGGGCTGAACAGAGGCTGTCAAAGTCCTTTCTTCTCTCAGGTGCTACTGGAATCAGGGGAGACTTGGCATTACATGCCACCAACATGTCTTACGTTTGCAGCCTTCAGGTCCAAACCCAAAGTGGTTGACCTCACAGCGCTCACAGTGCTGACCGGTGATGCCCGGCTGGCACTCACACTGGCCGGTGCGGATGTCACACTGCCCATTGGTGGAACCCAAAGCATGGCAATTGCACCTGAAAATGAACACAGGACACTCCTAAGGTAGGAAAAAAGCAGACTTTAAGCAAAACTTTGTGGCTTTGTTTCAGGATAATATTGATTCAATCTGTATCAGAAAACAGGATGTTTAAAGGTTGTTAATACAGAATGTTAAGGGTTACTAAGCCCCCAAGGTTCAAGTTATTTTTATGAGAGCTACTTAGAACCTCTTTTTCTAGCTTAACCAATACCAGTGGCTCTCCACACTGGTACTGCATCAGCCCTGACCAGGAGCTTTGAAAATAGGAATTCCCAGGTTGCAACCCTGGAGGGTCAGATTCTAAGTTTCACAGAAAGAACCTGGTAATTTATAACTTTATTAAGACATTGCTCAGTTGATTCTGACACAGCTGGGGCCACTTCTTTGTCCCATTAGCCTATTGACAACTGTTCAGTATTACTCTTAAGGGTGATTTTCTGTATCAGGCACTCAAATCATTCCTGAACAAAATCAAGCCACTATTAATTATAACATAAAAATTCACTTCTTAAAATACAAAATTAGCAAATATGACTTCCACCTATCACCGATGCCTCACCTCTCACAGCCTTGTCCACTCTGTAGGTTGTAGAAGCCAGGGTCACAAGTACCACAGTCCTGGCCGGACACATGAGGCAGACACTCACACTGACCGGTCACAGGATTACAGCTGCTCTGCTGCCTCACAGTGCCATATGGATTGCAACTGCAAGCTAGGGAAGGAAGAGAGAGAGCAAAGGATGGAAATCACCTGAGAGAAAGACCAAATACAGAGCCACCCACACAGCTTCCAATATGGAAGCTGCTGGGCACATGTGGCTGTTGAGCACCTGTAACGTGGGTGGCCAGTCTGAATGGAGAGGTGCTGTAAATGTGAAAGTATGCTGGATTTTGAAGACTTAGTGTGAAAAAGAACATGTATCTCATTGATGATTTTTTATTAATTATTTGTTGAAATTATAATTGTTGGCTACATTAGTTTAAATAAAATATATTAAAACTGCTTTCTCCTGTTTTATTTTTAAAAATAAAAAAAATGTGATGGCTAGGGGCTGGGGCTGTAGTCAGCGGCAGAGCACTTGCCTACCACATGTGAGGCATTGGGTTCGATCCTCAGCACCACATTTTAAAAAACAAAAACAAATAAAATAAAGGCATATTGTCCATCTACAATTATAATTTTTTTTAAATGTGATGGCAGAAATTTTTAAATTATGCAAGCGGTTTACACTGTATTTTTATTGGACAGGGCTGCATTAAACCAGACAACTATGTGTATTTAAAGAGACACACAACGAATCTGCAGAACAAAGGTGTATACCTGTGACAGGATTTGACCAATGGCTGATTACCTTTGCATTTGTCTGCTGGATTGGGAGCCAGGGGATTTCCAAAGAATCCATCTTTGCACCGGTCACAATAGAAGCCCGCAGTGTTATAGATGCACTTCAGGCACTCTCCCGTTGAGCGGTTGCAATTTCCCACAGCATTGGGATCAATGTTGTCATTACACTGGCAGAGGCGGCAAAGCCTCACAGGGCCATTTCTACCCAAGGGGTCTCCAAAGTAGCCATCATCACAGAGCTCACATCTCTTACCTGGGGATGAGACAATCTGATGTTATGATAGAAAGGTCTGGTGCTCAGTTATCTGGTCACAAACAGTGTAGTCCAGCCATCAGATGCAAGGCGATATAGTACAGTGGGGGGTAGGAGCCCTGAGTTGAGCCCCAGCACTGGGCCAGATCAGTGGAGTGACCCTGTGCACATCTCTACTTCCTCATGAGAAAGACAGGCTCTGGTTTGCCTGCCTCACTACAAATGTTCTGATAATTAACCAAAATCATGTATTAAAAAGTGCTCTGTAAATGAGTCAGGCCCAAGGATTATGAACCTCTCCAGTCCCAAGGGAAGGCAATGCATATATATGTCAGTTTTGGCTGACACTACTAAAAAAGATGGAGTGCCACTCTCAATACCCTCGGTGTCCCAGATGACAGGTTGAGGAGGATCATTCTCTCAACATATAACAGGCCCTTGCTGTCTCTAGTCAAGCAGTGTCAACTAATAAAGAATCAGAGATTTCTTGAAGAGAACTTAGAAATCATACACTGCCACCTGCTCCTATCAGAGCTAAGGGCACAGACAGGTTAAATAACTTGCCCACAACCAAATAAATGACAGAAAGAGAAGCAAAGCCAGAAACGGGCTCTTTCCCCTGATACTAAACTCCCAGCTCCTCATCCTTCCTTTTCTAGTTTCTGATCATTATTACTCAGGTATTAAAAGTGCAAAGGCTCTTTCTATCTTTGTATTCAAAAGGGTCTAAATGAGCCTAGAGGTTTTGGAGAACTGCATGTTCATTTATTCAACAAATATTTACAGAGCATCTGCTGAAGGCCAGCATTGTTCTAGGTTGTCAGGACGATGCCAATGAGGCGGTCCTTGCTCTCCTGAAACCTGCTGCAGCTGGGGGAACCAACACCCAGACATCCAAATAAACAAGACTATTTCAGATAGGGATAAGCATAAAAAAAGTTAAAAGAGCGCAAACATGATAAGGTGATACAGTAAGAGTGTCAGTGACTTTATATTGGATAAGAGAAAGTCTCTTTGTGAGGAAACACAGGGGTGAAGATGGAAAGTCAGAGGGAAAAGTGTTTCAGAAAAACCAGTCAAAGCAGAAGCAGTTAAGAACCAACCCATGCAGGGGACTCTGCCATCTGGATTTCAATTTAAGTGCAGGGAGAAGCTCCTGGGGTTTTAAAAGTGCTGTGATCTGATTTACACTTAAAAAGGATTATTTGGGCCTCCACATGGAGAATGATTCTTAGGGGAGCAGGTGAAGTGGCGGAGGCAATTCCAGGTGAGAGATGACAGCAGCTGGAACCAGGATGGTGGCAGGGGAGGTGGTGAAAGTGATCAGATCTGAGACAGTTAAGACCTGCAGGCTGTTTCTGGGAAATGAAAGACAAAGGATCAAGGACAAGCCCTAGGATTTTAACTTGAACAACTAGGTAGATGGTAGTATATTTAATGAAATGAAGAAGATTAGGAAAAGAACAGGGTTGGGATTGGAGGAAAAAAGAGACAAAGATTTACCTTTAATTTGCTTACTTTGGGGATTCCTTTAGCTATATGAATCAAGATCACAGCAGAAAATAGTTGGCACATTCAAATTAGCAAGACTTGGGCAGAGTTTAATAAAGGTGCCATTACAGAGTCTGGGGAGTGTTGGAAGCCACAAGGATAGTGCAGCACCTCGAACAGGCTCCAGAACCTGCCTCTCAGGTGTAGATGGACCAACCAGGTACCAGAGCCTAAAGATAGAGCTGTTTGGAGAAGGCCTGTCAAGAGCTAAATTTTTTTGAGTCACCAACACAGAGGACCCCACAGAAAGGGGGCTCAGAATAAATACCCTGCCCTCACTCTCCTCCTTCTCTTTGATCACCTGTATGTGCTTTCTGCTGTTTCAGAACGCTAGTGGAAACTGGCTCTGATGTAGCACATACAGGTCTCATCCATAGGGGACAGAGAGTGGATATGAAGGGACAAACAGATGTGTCCACCCCATCAATCACCCAGGCAGGGATGGGCAACAGGTAGCTGGTGTTCAGGGCTAGAGATACAGAATTTGCAGTCATAGGCACTGAGGGGCTTTTGAATCCCAAAGAGGAGCTCTGACTACCTCCAGGTCAAGCTAACATGAAAGCCCCTGTTGAGAAACGGGGGAACAAAGGATACACAGAGGAAAGGAAGAAAGGAAAACAAGTAGTGGTGTGGCATGGAAGGCAGGAGGGGACAATGTCTGAAGCAGAGGGTGGTCAATGGTGTCCAGCACTGCTGGGAGACCAGGTAGGATGAGGACTGAAAACTGACCCCTGGATTTGACAAACACCAACTGATAAGTTGAACAAAAAATGTGGGTGGAGGTGGGGTAAGAGGGGAAGCCACGTGGCCCTGATGTAAACAGCCACCAGACTCCTACCCAAATCCATCTCCAGATCAGCACCAGGCAGCAGGCATTCCAGTTATGCTTCTCATCAGATAATTTCGCTATTTCAGATATGACCCATATTTTAAAAGTTTTGAAACTAGATTTGAATAAAACTTAAACTAAGATTATGTAGAAAAGCTAAAATAGAAACATCTAGTAGTCTGTGAAAACTCCAAAATACTCTCTGGCAGCTACAACTAGTCAACCTTTTTTTTAAAGTTAGCATCCAGGTTCAAGTCCTAACTGTATGATTTAACTCTGGGCAAGTGATTCGCTTTTCTGAACCTTGATTTTCCTTATCTTCCCTCCCCTAGAGAGGAGAGGTGTCCTTTCTTCCCCCACCACTCTGGTGTACGCTCTTTTATCTGAACTAACCGTGCTGTATTCAATTATCTGTTTTCCTCCATAAATTTAGCCTCTGAGGAGTAGGGACCATCCTTTGCTCATTTTTGTATTTCTAAAGACATGCACTCAAGTTTGCAGGAAAAGGGATCATTGCTATTTCTTTACCTCTGAAAACCATGTTAAATACTAAGTCACATGTAGAAGGATGCCACGTGTGATTTTAGCAGCCAGCACACTTGAGGCACTAAAAGAAGCCCAAGAGGTCTGGGGCCTAGAGTGCAGGTTCAAGAGTGGGTGCTGGGGACTGAAGCTAGAGAAATCTGTTGGGTCATTCGCTTTAAAGAAAAAAAGTAAGACACTGATGCATGTGTGTGCACTCACACACACAAACACACTGAAACTCACATGGTACCCCATTAACATATACAATTTTATGTTTGCATTATCAGTTTGAAATAAAATTATAAAGAAACACAAGAAAGTCAGAAATACGAAATTTGACACTAATTTCCCTCATTTGCTCAATTGCCTTAAGCAAATGAGTAATCATTCTGTGCGGCCGTTCCCATGGTGCAGAGTCAGTGCAGCACGGAAAGGTGCCATGTTGTGATGTTTCCTGGTGATACAGTGGCAGTATTTTCTAGATGAAAAGCCTTTAACAGGGTCAAAGGCTGTGCCAGAAGGCTGGCCAGAACCTCTCCATTATGGTGCTGGTGGAGTGGCAGGGCAAGGGGAAGGCCTGAAGTGAGCCTCAGTCTGCCCAGCTGGTCAGCATGGGCAGTTGTCTGAGTAGCTCTGTAAGATAAAGTTTTATAATACTTTGAAAACAACACAAAAACTAAACACATAGACCAGCAGAGGGACCTATTCAAAGCTATAAAATACACATGTATTTTCTACCAAACATGGTGGCACACGCCTGTACTCCCAGCCACTTGGGAGGCTTGAGGAAAGGAAGATGAAAAGTTGGAGGTGAGCCTTGTTGACTCAATGAGACCCTGTCTCAAAATAAAAAATAAAAAGAGCTGTGGATGTGGTTCAGTGGTAGAGTACCACAGGTTCCATCCCTAGTACAAACAAACAAACAAAAAACTCAACCAAATGTAAAGGACTCCGATGTATTAATATAAACTATTTTAAGGAAGAATTTTAAAATCAACTCTTTATATCAAGAATTCTAGGACAATCAAGCAAACTAAAAGTCAAGTTTGACTTCTCATCTTATAAGAGTGAGTATGCTATAGTGATCGTTATCTCTGGAGCCGGACTGCCTGGGATGGAATCCCAGCTCAACCACAACTGGCCACGCAGCCATGGACATGGGACTCCATGCCTCCGTGCCTCAGTGCTCTTGTCATATCATGGGAGAAATGGTAAAGCAACCTTACAGTTATGGGGTTTGATGAGGAGGTGTGTGTACAGTGCTTAGAGCAGCTCTTGGCCACAAACACTTAGCAGATGTTAGCCATAATTAGTAATCTGATGTGCATTTTATGAATCCACAATCAACCTGATTCCTACAAAACCTCTTCCTATGAGGAAAACCACAATCACTGAACTAAACAAAATACTCCAAAAATGGGGGGGGGCATCCCCACCCCCCAGAAGCCCTTTCCCCCAAGTCTTCCAAGATGGAACACTGAACAAGACAGAAAGCACAGACTTACCAGTGGTACCAGTCGGACAGTTGGTGCACACTACCTCCTTTGTCTTGGGAACAACAGCACAACTTGAGCCCCCAGGACATGGACAAGGTTGGCAGTCAGAAGAGGTGCCCACAGTCGAATCTCCGTAGTACCCATCACTACACTTCTCACAGTGGGGGCCAGCAGTATTGTCTCTGCAGTTACAGATACCTATTCAAACAGCAAGTGTGAGAGGACAGGCAAGAGTCCAAGAACATAAGACAATGAGCATTTCCTACCCAACCACCAAAGAAAAGTCAGGCCCAGCAACTGTCAATCATTCTCTCACCTGTCTCAGGGTCACAGGTCTCACTGTGTCCATTGCAGGTACAAAGCACACAGGGACTGTATGGTCCGAGACTCGGAGTTTCTCTTCTGTAACCCGGGAGACACATCTCACAGAACTGCCCTCCATAACCCACTGGACAAGTGCAGGTCTCCACCCAAGTTGCAGGGACCCCAGGCCCAGGACGAGCACTTGCCAGGGTGACATCATCCAGATATCCAGCACCTGTGTATATGGTGTGGAAGAGAGAATCACTGAAGTGCTTTCCATTCCCCAAAAGGTTGTGAAAAGTCAGTCACTCAAGAGCAGCCAAATTCCAAAGAAAATTGGTCACTGGCTTAATTTATCTGCTGAAGAAGATAATTAGAAAATAGCATTCAGGACAACCATGTGGTACTGGGTGCTAAATTTAGTTCAACACTTTTTAAACACACACACACACACACACACACACCACAGATTTGTCAGATTTTTGAGTTCTCCCAATCACCAATGTGAAAAATAAAAGCACTGGACAATCATTTGTGGCAAGAAGAGATTCAAGCAAGAGTGTAGAAGGAAAGAACAGTACAAGCCTATAGCAATTAAGCAGTGTTTTGCTCTTTTGCCATAAAAACAGGCGGAAACTACAGATTCAAGGATAAGAAAGAAGGGAAGCACCTGTACAGGTACACTTAGGTTGTATTTTTTGCCCTCCACAGAATAGTAAAGATCAAGTAAATTAGGTCTAACGTGCACAATCATTCCAAAGCCATCATGCCATATGCTGCAATGCCTTCCCATTTTCAGAATGAAAACAGAAGAAGCCTTAAATCAACTGAGACCAATGTTCATGCCATCTGGCAGTGTCTCTGGCAGCAATGCTCTTTGGGCAAAGTGGGCCTTGGTGACCGCCACTCAGGTTCCACTCCACCTTAGCCTTCAGCAGTCTCTGCTCTAAGTAGGTTTTTTTATTTCCCCCATCCAAGTTACAAAAGATGGCTTGCAATTTACATAATTCACTTGGAAACTGACCACCTAAGGTAGAAGCACACCTCTTATATTACTGGCTTAATTTAACCTTTCATACATTTATGGCTTTTTTGCCCAGTCAGATCATGAGATAAGCCTCCTCAGGCTAACGTGCCTCCAACTCTAAACATTCTTAAGTCTCCCTATTCTAAAAATACTCTCTTCAGTCCTGTTCCTACTCCCAAGTTACAGTGCGGCTCTTTCCCTTCCCTTACAGCCAAACTTCTCTAAAGAATAGTCTTTATTTTTCTTCTTCCCTTCAGTTACTTTTCAAAGCACTGCAATCTAAATTTAGTTTCAACACTTCTGAAAAAAAAATCAAAACTACAATCGACAAAAAGTCCCTTGCCAATGATTCTTTAATCAGCCAATCTGAAACCCAGTGGTGCTATCATCTAACCTGTTTATCCTCTGTAAAATTCTTTTCTCCTCTAGGTCTCAGAGCATGGACCTTAATTAACAGTGTTTCCCGGACTCCATCCTCTTTCTCTTTCTATATTTTGTATCACATTTCCAAATTTAAAAATTATTGCCCACATGTTGACAGACTTCTAAATCTAGATCTATTGTTCTAACCTCTTCCAGGGGCCTAGGTTCATATTTCTAATTACTCCCAAGTGATTTTCATCTGGATATTCACACAAGCATCTCAAAAATCAATACGTCTAAGCCACTGATGGCACTGTCAACATCATCCCACCACACTGACTCAATCTCCTTCGAACAGCTTCACCTTCCTAGAGAAGTACCTCATTAAAAAAAAAAAAAAAATTAAAGGAAAATAATTTAAAACATTATTAAATTCTTATTTAAAATTACAGCAAATGATTACTGAATAATCTATAATTTTTCATAATTTAGCCAATGATTCAAGACTTGATAATTACAGAGCAGCAAATAAAGAAAAATGAAGAGTAAGCAATCTTGAACCAGTAGAATTATTAGGTTTTTAAAGAAAATCTATATTTACAATAACTTCAATTGACTTCTAGTGACAAAAGAATTCTACTTATTAATTTTAGTGAATTTTCTCTAGGTCCATGAAAGTAGGTTAAAACTATATTATTTTCTATATAATTCATGTATAATAGGGTAGTTTATACTATTTCTTTATAATCAGTATTACAGTAGTAGAAAAGAGAAACTCTACATTATCAGGAATCCTTCTACCCAATTGTCTGAAACAATTCTTCTAAATGACATTACAACTCACTTCTCTCACTGTATGTCCCACGGATCTTGATAGAAGTCAAGTTGTTTAGTAGCTTCTGAAATTCAAAAGGGGAAAGAGCAGGCCTCCAGGGGTAATCTGTTGCTTCATGGAGCCTGGGGAGATAGAAAGAGCTGCCTTAACCTTTGAAGGATAACCTTGGGTGCCAGGAAAGCATTTCTCATTCATCTTATCCATTTATACCACCAACAATGCAATGGTCTGACAATCAGAAAGGAGATTGTTGGTTTGACAATACAACTGGAGGAGGGAAAGGTAAACAAAGGAAAGCTCCCTTCTTCAAGGTCTCCTTGATCATCCAAAAGTTCTTTAACACACACTGGGGCGAGTATAGATAGGGAGACTGCTTTCACAATGCAGGTCACGCCCGACTTTACAAAGAAGGCAGCCTCACCTGAAGATGTACTTCACAGTGGTCTCGCTTGGGTAGGAATTGCCCTGTGCGATCAATGGCACGGACACTCTCAAGCCGGCTCCCTCCAGCACCAGGTCTTCTGCAGAGAGGCGAGTGTCTCGTCTGTCCACCCGGAAGGAGAAGGAGAGGTTCTGACCATAACTCAAGACCTGGTTGCCCAAGAACTTTGCTGGAAAGCAGACACAATGGTGGACAAGAACATGAGAATGAGGCGAAAGAGATGCACCCAGCAAGTCACACTGCTTCCCAGCCTCACTTACCAGGGGCGATGAAGTATCTAGGAAAGTAGCTATCTGAGATCACGGCGATATCTTGCCTCTCAGAGGACCACTCGAGAGATGCTTCAGAGCCATCCCTCTGCTCCACGTGCCACCCGTCCTCATCTGTAGACAGGATGAAAATACAAGCACTGTTACAGGGCAAACATCCTGAACCGGGCCCTCTGTAATCCCACACACAGGTATGGTTGCACCCTGCACACAGTCATCAATAAAAATTTTCAATGAATGTTTCCTATAATAGTACTTATGTATGCTATGCTCCTTAAACTATATACCACTATATTATTTATGTAACGTTTGAACTCACTTCTCACTATAGTAAACTCTACAACCATATATATATATACACATACACACACACACACACACACACTTCTATTAAAGGACCAAACAAGAAAAATCATGCATGTTAAGTAACATGGAATGTTTCCTCCATCAAAAACTCTCAGAGAGGAGAGTGAAGTGGCACATGCCTATAATCCCAAGCACCTGGGAGGCAAAGGCAAGAGTCAAGTTCAAGGTCAGCCTGGGTAACTTAGTGAGACCCTCTCTTAGAATCAAATATAAAAAGGGCTGGGGAGGGTCTGGGGCTATAGCTCAGTGGTAGAGTGCTTGCCTAGCATATGCGAGGCCCTGGGTTCAAGCCTCAGCATCACATAAAAATAAATAAGTGGAATAAAGGTATTGTGTCCAACTACAACTAAAAAATAAATATTAAAAAAAAAGGTGAGGGGGCTGGGGATATAGCTCAGGAGTGGAATATTCCTGGGTTTAATCCCCAGTACTGCAAAACAAACAAACAAAAACCCTTAAAGACTTACTAATTCAAAAAACAAAAATATATTTTAAATTACAGTCTCAGAGTCCTAGGGGTACTGGGGGATAAAGTCTAAATTACCAATGTGAAAGGTAGAGGATATAGAATAAACACTGTAGCCGACTGCATTTGTACAGACAGAAGAGTGCCCAAAGCAGAAGCAGGGGGTGCAACCCTTAGGATTAGAAGGTTCCAGATTAAAAAATCCAGGTTTGCATCTGAAAAAGATTAAAATGCAATCAATTATTTTTTTTTTTTACTTGAGATATGATAACACAATAAGAAAATGATACAGCTGGAGAAAGAATGGGCTACCTCTCACAGTTGAAGCCTTCCACGTTGTCTTTGCAAACACACCTTCCTGTTTCCACGTTACATTCATCTATGCTGCCAGAAGGATTACAGGAGCACGGCCTATTCGATGGAAAATAGAATAAAATCATGAGAGAAGAGAAGGAAGGAGAGACTTCACCCTTAAGTCAACCTTTGCTTTATGTGTTAATCAATTCTACACATGGAACAACATGAACCTCTAAAGTCATCTTTCCTTTTCAGTCCAGGATTTTATCAACTTAGAATTGAAACTGCTCATTCTGTATGAACCAAACTCCGAGCAGCTAGCTCATCACCACTTCTAGTCTTGAATCTTGTTGATGATTACCATGGGGAAAACGTTCACACTACTGCCAATAAGTCACAGATCTACTGTTATGGACTGGCCATATATAGATTCTGCCCCGTCTCTGTTTTGTTTTGTTTTGACATTTATTTTTTAGTCGTAGTTGGACACAATACCTTTGTTATTTATTTATTTTTTTATGTGGTGCTGAGGATGGAACCCAGGGCTTCGCACACTCTAAGCAAGCACTCTACCATTGAGCCACTCACCCCGACTCCCCATCTCTACCTTTGAGAACATTTTACCTGCATCCTGCCTCCGTGAGAGAATGGAATCCAGGCTGGCATTGGTCACACTTGTCACCCATCACTCCTGGCTTACAGCTGCATCTGCCGTAACTATCACACTGTGTGCTGAGAGAACCTGAAGTTTAATGAGTTCACCGTCAACCACCAATCCAGACACGGAAGTAAAATCAATGTGTCAAAAGAAAGACAACTGGTAACTAAAAAAAATGCCTGACAACCGAAGTGTGATCTCTAGATGATCTCTCAAAATCCCACCCTTTTTACTCCCTGACATTTAATCTTCCAGACATACCCAAAGTTGATTCTACTCACTTATGAACCACTCTGCCTGCCACGGCACACCTGCATAAGACCTGTCACTTCTCTGGAGGTGAGCACAGGCCCCTTAAGGCTCGTGCTTAGAACTTAGATATGTACAGGCACATACAACAAAATGATTGTTAAACTCCTGAAAAGGTGCAGTGGACTGGATGCTGTGCACCTCTAGACACACACCAAATGCTGAAAACAGTCTGGCCCTTGAAGGAGATTAGACCAAACAAAATCATTAACAAGAAAGATCCTTTTACATCAAAGTTCAAATGGTCTGCATGACCCTGTTGCTAATTATTTACAGAACCATTCCTTGGGCCACCCCGTACTTTCCTACACATCACGAGAGCATGCGAAAGCTCAGCAAGGTTAACGACAGTGAAGGTAGGGGGTAGAGGTAGATTCTGAGTTGTTACATGCTACAGTAATGTGTGCACCTCCGCTGATGGTTGTTCAAATGTGCAGGAAGCCAAGTTTTACTTTCTGGGCATTAGGGAACTCTTGTCTCTCAATCCATCAGGGTGAAATGGGTCCCTGCTGTCACCTACCAACAGGACTGCAGTGACACGGAGAGCAGGCTTCGTTGTTCCCTAGGCGGAAGAAGTTCTCCCGGCACCTCTCACAGTGGGCACCATCAGTGTTATCCCGGCAATTGGTACAATGGCCACCGTGGCCCGTGGAACGGTAGAGCTCAGGATCAAAGTAGCATTCCTGCGATCGGCCACTGCAGTCACAGGCTGTCAAGCAAGACACATGAGTAGTGTCAGATCCATGTACTTTAAAGAATGGCATTTTAAAAGATGTCAATAAAATCAAACAATTACTTCCCACATGTCTGTGAGAGATACGTGGTGACAGAATAAGAATGACCACCAGATGCATTGTTCCTTAGAAATAAAACAAAAAACCAGTATGTCAACAAAAAGTTTATATAGCCAGATTATCAGCTAACCAAGAAATATTCATCTTTATCTTTAAAAAATAGGGTTATCATAAAATATAAGGAATTCCCATGCTCAGAAAATAATCTGCCTCCAGGTAGCTATTCATTTACAGGTAAAAGCCAACTCAAACTACAATTTTCCTGGCTCTTTATGCTTCATTTCCAATTCTAACTCCAAGAACAAGGTGCCAATTTACATACAAGCACCACTTCTACCTTTTTAGACCTCAGGCAATTTAAAGACATTGAGACATTAACTTTCCAAGTGCCAGATTACTTGCATATCCATTCTGGGAAACCTGAGGTGCATGAACCAAGATAATTTCCTCTGTGGATGGAGCAGAATTAAAGGGAATAGATGCTCCTGACACATCTACCTCCCAGGAGCCACAGTTCCAACAGGGTTGTCTGTTAAGCACAACCATATTTTAAGAACAAGTGTCTTTAGTCACAAAGTCTTTGAAACATTTATGTTAAGGTGATTTTTCTCCCAATTATTGATTCTGCCCAGAGTATATAGTAGTATCTTGAGTGCTAAATAAAGTTTTGTTTGATTTCTAGATAGAGCAGGACCTGTTAACCTTTTAAAAATATTTGAATATTCTTTTTTCCTTCCCTTCCATATAATCAGTTCTTTTGTGGTGTTGCAACTGAAAACATTTTTTTTTTTTCTTAAGAAACTTGAATCACAGCACAAAACCTATAATTTGAGTTTTGTTGTTAGTCGTATAGTTCCCTTTCCATCTTCTATTGCTCCTTCTCTTCCCTCAAGCTGCCCAATTACCCCTCAATCAGTCCATCCCACCTACGAGGTCTGCTGCTCTGAGACTATGAAGCAGAGCAATCTGTGTCCACACTGATCCAACCCAGAGCAAAAGCAGATCTGTGCCTCCCTCAACAACAGCTCGTATGAGAGAAGGAAGCTACCATTTTCTCTTCCCTAGCCTCAGCATCCTGAGAGGACTGCAGTCCTATCTCAACACCCCAAAACTTCACTCTTTGAAGCACCACGGTGTTGAAGAGAGACCAAGGAGGAAAGCAAATTGACTTATTTCTTCATTGAAAGTTCTTAACTAGAGCAGCCAGTTTGCTGGCTGTGGTAAGCTGGCAATATTTCACTTGCTTTTCTTATAATTTCCTGCGTGGACCAGAAATATAATACCATTAAGAAGAATACTTTCCAAAGCTATGAGGACTTCATTTTTGTCTTTTGCCAGCCTTTATTATATAGCTTCCAACACTGGGTACTTCAATACAGTGATGGAATTAAAGAAGCTCCACCAAGTGCACAGAAATGCTAGAGGAGGCTGTGAATTTTATCTGTATGTCTGGAATTTGTTTGAGGGAAAGAAAAGATGAATAAGAAAATCTGCTCCAGGCACATCAATGAAAATACTCATGAGTCAAAATAAACCCTTCCCAAGGTTTCTGCCAATAATTTCTGCAAGTTCACAGTGTCTTCTTTCGTATTACATTTATTCCCAAGACAGTATGATGAAAAATATTTGTAAGGGCAAAAGAACATCATGGCTGTCTTAAAAGTTTGTTTGTGTTAATCCCTTGGCAAATGATGATTCCATGGTTTCTTTCCTGGGAGGTTTCTTTCTTTATCTGTTCAGAATAAATCATAACACTATAAAGAAATAAATAACATGTTATCTTTTTCATTTTGTCTTTTTCAAGACTACAGAACCTACTCTTCCTCCCAAAGATACCAGTTCTCCACAGTGGCAACAGGAAAATTTTCCCCACTGTACTTGTTAGTGAGATAAAGGAAAAACAAGTTTGAGAAATAATCTTTTGATTAGTCTAGAATTCACTGTACCTGACACATGCTAATCAAGTTGTCACTTGAGTAAATTAAATTAGCATTGATAGGAAGAACAATGTAATAAGCCTTCTGTATCTGTGGGTTCGAAACCCAGAGATTCAAACAACTGCCAATCAAAAGTGTTTGGGGAAAAAAAAAAAAAGTGTCTGTATTGAACACAAACAGATCTTTTTCCTGTCATTATTACCTAAACGATCCATTATAAGAATTACCTATACAGCATTTACAATGTATGGGGTAACAGAAGTAATCTAGAGTTCATTTTAAAAGCATATGGAGGGGGGTGCACAGCTTACATGCAAATACTATGCCATTTTACACAAGGAAGTTAAGCATCTGCAGATTTCAGTATTTGAGGAGGGTTGTGGAACTGAATATTGAAGGAAAGTTGTATTTTAAAGGGCATTAAAGAAAAGAGTAGCATATTTTAGTGGGACCTGTAGGTCCAGTATTTGAATCTAAGCAAATTTCCAAACCTTGATGCTGCTGCTTCTGTGCTGGTACTCATGAAGGAGACACAAATGATCCCTGTTTATCTTCACAGTCAATTGCTTTTGTCTATGATTTTCCTCTGACACACATGCAATTTGCTATTCTCAGACTGCAGAAAGGATACGCCTTTCACAGTTTTCCTTTCTGGGAGGAATAAAGAAAGGCGGTTCCTCCTTCTACCTCTGGAAGTCCTTAAGACAATAGGCAGACTGAGCCCAGGGGCACTCACGCAGGCACTCGCTGGCACTTTCAGCAGTTGCCCTCCTCCACGGCCGGTCATTGAAGAAAGGCAGGCACTTTTCACAGTCCACTCCATACGTGTTATGTTTGCAATTACACACCAGCTTGTCAAATTCATTCTTCACACACTCGCTGGCATGTCCATTACATTTACACCTGGAAAGAGAGGAGACGTCCCCAAGAATGAACTCCTGCAAGTTCCCAGAAATGATGCAGAAAAACTATGTATACAGAGAACCAGAAATAACCAAAGAATGCTTTTGAGTTTTACTGTTCAAAATGTAAACTAAGGAAATGAGCAAGACTAAGTTAAAAGAAAGAGTAGCTTTATTTAAAAGGGCATAGGGCATTAACCAGGTGTGAAAGGAAAGCCCCTCACAGTTGCTGAGGACACCTGTAGGATCAATTCCTGAACTCAGGTGTGTGTTGAGAGGCAGCAGGGTACCGGGGTTAAGAAGGCTACAGTGGTTAAGAAGGGCAGGGAGCAATCCCAGCAACTCAGGAGGATTACAAGTTTCAGGCCAGCCTCAGCAACTTAGTCCCTAAATAAAAAATTTAAAAAGAACTGGGGATGTAGCTCAGTGGTGAAGTGCCACTGGGTTTAATCCTAAGGACCACAGCAATGTAAAAAAAAAAGCTCGTGGAGTAGGAAGTCAGGCTGCCTGGGTCTGAAACCCCTGTCACTCACCAGAGTAACTGAACCTCACCTGTAAAGCAGGGATGATGACAATGCCTACCTTGCAGGATTATTGTGAGGATCAAGGAGTTGGCTCATTTATGTGCTCAGGATTGCAGAGGCACATATATCATATATTGCCAATAATCTGGCATACTGATTTCAATGTGCAGGTGGTGAGACACTAAATTAGATATGTCGTCCTCCATGTGAGTACCCAGGAGTGAGAATATTCCCTCAGGCTGCATGGGATAAGACTCCCTGAAGGATTCCAGAGATGCAGGTATGGTCATAAACTAGCACCCAAGGACCCCTGTGAATACTAACTGCATGGTGGAGCAAGGACACTCCCTCACAAGTTTCCTTAAAGACTGTGGCCAGTTTCATAGCTCAACAATCATTTGAAAATACACGCAAACACTCTGGAATCATCTAAAGTGTGCCAGGATGAGTCCCAAATTCAGATTTCCTGCTCTCGTCCTTCCCCTGAGCTGTTCTCCTTGGCTGCTGCACAAGCTTAGATATCTTCTGTGACCTAAAGTTTTACTTGTCTACAGCTAAACTCATCATCTCCACCAAATTAGCCCATCTTCTTCACTCATTGTGTTAATGGTAGTACTTTTCTCCTAGATCACTGAACCTTAAAATCATTTTAGACTAAGTCTTGACAATCAGTCCTACATAAGAAAATGGATCTGTATATTCTTTTCTATTCCATTGTCTCCAACACCTGATATCAGGTATGTGTTACCTAACACCTGACTATACAGCATCATAACAGAAATATGAATTCTCTAATTATATCCTACATTCACTCTGCTGGATACTAATCTCCATAATCCACTGTTTTGATATCACTGCCTATTCCAGAAAGTATGCCTGATATCTCATTGGTTACAGTTTTCATTACTTTCACTAAGCATCATTACCAGGAACGCAATGTGCAAAAATGATGTTTCTGCTCTTGATATGTCATAGGCTCATACAAGGTAAAAAAGTACAAGATTCTTGACATCCTATCTAAGGTCTTGGGCCACTAAATTATCATTCAGGTTAATAGTTCTACAAACTTATATAAGACATTGTTATGGTTTGGATGTGAGGTGTGTCCCAAAAGCTCATGATGAGCTTAACCTAGTTGATGAATTAATCCCCTGACTGGTTTACTGAGTGGTAACTGAAGGAAGGTGGAGTGTGGCTGGAGGAAGTGGGTCCCTAGAGGCATGCTTTTGGAGTATATATTTTGTATCTGGCAAATGGGTTCTCTCTCTGCTTCCTAATCCTCATATGAGCCGGTTCTCTCCATCATACTCTTCCACCATGATGTTCTGCCTCACCTCAAGCCCTGAGGAATGTCTATGGACTGAGACCTCTAAAACTTTGAGCACCAAATAAATTTTTCCTCCTTAAAATTGTTCTTGACAGTTGTTTTAGTCACAGCGGCAAAAGAGAGCTAAATGAACTAAAATGAACATTTTTCTTACTTCAAGTAGGTTTATACTCTCCCATCTCTGACTTTTGCTCCTGGCCATGGCCATCCTCCTGCACCCAGTCCAGATGTCTTTCCTCCTTATCCAAATCCTACCCATTCTTCAAGGCCCAAATAAGATCCTCCTGCTCTTCTAGCCTGACAGTTCTGGGTCATTCTTGATATATGGCATTTTTCTATTGCTGCTTGATATTTTTATACTTAAAACATGTGACCATACTAGCACAGGTAGAACATTCTTATCCCTTGGGATGAGAAGAGTTTGGGATTTTTCCACAGTTTTCAGAATATCTGTATACACATAATGAGAAATCTTGAGGCTGGAACCCAAGTCTAAACATAAAATTCATTTATGTTTCATACGCACCAGGGGTGAAGGTAGTTTTATGTCACATTTGAAGTGTGCCTGCATTTCGACGATGACCCATCACCTGGGATCAGGTGTAGAATTTTGCATCATGACAGCACTCAAACAGTTTTAGCTTTTGAAACATTTCTAATTTCTGGATTAGGGACTTTCAACCAGTATTTAAATTTCTATGCATTCATTCATGACCTGCCGCTTTTATTTGGAAACTTCTAGAAGGTGAGGCCTTCTCAGAAGGCCAGTCTTACTCTTCCTTAGCAGTCTTGCTTGCCTGTGCTGGGGCTCTGCATTTAAATGGTCAGTGTGTGTTAAGGTATTGGTTTGACAAGGTTTTGTTTTCTCTGGAAACTAATCACTTAGTTTCCAGAGAAATATTCTAGGTTGCTGCCTGTCCTTCCAGATATGTATTATCCCTAAGTCCTGCCACTCTTGCTGTCAGTAAGGAAAAAAAAAAAAATCTAGCAACAGCATGGATGCAGCTGTAAACAAGGGGCTACAGTCACTTCTACAGTAGAGCACCTCCAAGGCAGATTTAATAGTTTGCTTACCTGCCGCCCACAGCGAAATCAGAGATTGCATAATAATAGGACTTGAGAACTTTGGGGTCATTAAACACTTCATCTCCAAAAGTGTTCAGGCGATTGAGAGTCACTCTGATGTCAGTAGCTGTTACCCACTCCTGTCAGGGAGCAAACACAGAAATATAAGAGAGTACAGGGACTCTGATGAGAGACATAAATGTGATGACGTTTTCTAAATAGTTCGTGTGTATAATCTAATGTTTGTCCTTTTCTAGCACTAAATCTATTAAAATACTCAATGACTCCTTTAATTTCCTGATGTTTTTCTCCTCCTAGATTCTTCCCTTCTTTACTTGACACTGTTACTTTAACATTCAGGCTAGAAGAAGCAAGACTAGTTTCTTCCACAAGACTGTTCAAAGGTTTAAGTGAAACACATATTTAAAAGACTGGTGTAGGGGCTGGGGGTTGGCTCAGTGGGGAAGTACTTGCCTAGTGTGTGCAAGGCCTTGAGTCCCACCCCTCGTACCACAAAAATAAATAAAAGGCTAGCATATATTAGGCACTCAATACATGTGTCACTTCTCCCCATACCACATCTACAACCCAAATGCAGAGACCAGCTCAGAGGTCACAGACCACCACACTGTTCTAGATATGCCTCCCTATTCCCGTTCTGTACCATCTATCCCTCTCCTCCTGGACCCAATCCCTACTAACAGATCTGAGGGAAATACCCACATGTGAACTTGGCATTGGTTTGGAACAATGAAATGTGGCCTTTTGTCTTGACCTTTCCCACAGCATCACTTTTTCCATGAGGTCTTCCCTGGCCACCCTACCTAAATGGCTATCCCTCCCCAGCTCCCTACTTTCCTTTCCTGTCCTATTTGTATCATCTGCTCCCACCATCTGACTGTAAGCACCAGGTGGCAGGCTGTCAGTGTCTGTTTTGATTACTGTGTTCAGTGCACAGTAGGTATGCCAAACGAATAAATGAACCTGAAGAGCCCACGTCTGACCACGTTGAAACAAAGGTTCCACAGCTTTCCCCCAGGTTTCACCAGATCTGAGCTCTGACACCAAATGCCCCTTCACTGAACTGACTTAATCAGACATTTATGTGCATGGTAGACTGGTACAACAACAATCCCATGAATCCCGCCTGCCAGAGCCTTGCCCTGTGCTGACATTTTCCACACTGTGCTTGTGTGTCTGGCTGGTTTGGGGGAGGAGACATCAGCAAAGGTGACACCAACAGGCTTGTCTAGCATTTACACACAAGGACCTGCCCTCCTGGGACACTTCCTCCCCTGCATGGGAAGCCAAGTCCTGCCTTCTGAGGACGGAAGATGACCTGCTGTGTGAGTGAACCCAGGCCAACTAGAATCACGGAGAAAAATAAACCACGGATGTTCAGAAACATTAAGTTTTGGGATGGCAGATCATGTGTGTCCACCCAAAGGTACCAATTCTGCTGTAAGTCCTGGGGACCTTCCTAGGCATTACAGGTCAGAGTCACCTTCAGAGGTGTAATGAGCAAGTGCAAAGGTGCAGGCATCTATGCTTCCAGAAGGCTCCACGTGAGTAGGGTGACACATCTCTGCTTAAGAACCACTGCCTTAAACTATGCCAAAATGGCACACAGAGCAACATGGAGAGCTCATAAAAGCTAATCTCTTTGACACTTTGAGTATAATTAGAAAGAAGAAGAGATGATGACTTCACTGCATCCAGTCTCGGAATTCCACAACTACTCCCACTCACGGCCACAACCATTGGAATTTGTTAGTTGTCTGTAATGTAAATAACTAAACATACCCCTGTTTACTGCTTTTTTAACTTCTACCACCTGCACCTTGATCACAACTCTCCGTGAAGGAGGGCTGACGCTTAGCCAGTGTTGTTTCATCATGAGCATCTTAAAAAGAGCAGACACTAGAGCTGGACTTCACAGGGCCTGAATCTCAATTCTGCCACTTAAAACTGTGATCTAGGGCAAGTAATAAGCTTTCTCAGCCTCTGATTCCTCATCTGTAAAATGGAGATAATGAAAGTAACTTATGGAGCTATTATGAGTTAAAAGAATCACTATCTCTTAAGAGCTTGGATTAGCACTTGCCACATTATAGCACAAGTGAGTAATAAATGCTGTTATTACAATAATGTATGCTTTGAAATGCTCCTATACAGTGAAAGCAGGAAGGGCTGCCTCCTCCATCTGGGAGCCTGCAGCTTCTGGAAGGAGAGGACATCTGTCTCTCTCCTCACTGTCAGACCAGCTGACAATCCAGCCCACTCTCCTTGGCCATGGGACATGCGGACCACAGCTCTTACATCCAGAAACACATAATTAAATGAAATGACCAAATTATGCAGATGCCTATAGCATTTTTACCACATGCATTCTCATTAGTTTCTATGGCATAAATAGCAGCAAATGAATTTCCACAGCAGGGGAAGCTGCTCAAGACATGTGACACTAAGACACATAGTTAGCACAGGCACCAAGAACCACAGCCACAACTTCATTACACAGCTCTTGCCTGCTGACCATACTGTTGCCTGTCCAGGACAGGAAAACACAGCAATCTGCTGCAGGAAGAAACGAGGATGGCAAATGCTTCCTGGTATGGCCTCCCCCCAGCATTTGATCTTCTGCTTTTCCATCTATCCGAATCAACTGTTCTTTCTGCCATTCATTTTGAACATGGCCTACTCCCATTCCAAGAAACATTTTTCTGAAAGGCCTCTGCAAACATATTCACTGTTCACCATAACTTCAGAATTTACCAAGTACTTTCACATTCGCCATCTCCCAGCAACCCTCAAAGGAAGGAGGGAACTAACTGGACCCACCGAGACACATACTCTTTGATTTGGCACTGTTCAAAACCATACAACCAAATTAGTGAGAGTCCTTGAACATAATAAATTTCAGAGAGGAAATAATGAGAGAACACTAAAGTTTTCAGAAGACTCAGAAAAACAGCAGGACTTCCTATTTAGAAATCATAACAGGTTTTCATAAAATGTACACAGCATTTGCAAATCCACATCCAGTCTTCCTCAGTCGATGAACACAGGCCACCCCGGCTAGATGATAACCGCGGCCACATGACAGTTGCCGCAGTCTGGCTGCAACAAAATAACCGGGGGGGGGGGGGTGATGAGGAACTTGTGTAGATTGATACAGCAGGAGTGGGAGCCATTTATTGTAGGACCGGAGGGGTATATATACATTACACACAGCTTATCTTAATTAACATAAACTAGATACAGCAGTCAACCAATAAGGAATCTCCACACTTAATGGCTCGCTGGTGTTACTTCACAAACCACTCCCTCTGCAAAATGCCAGGCGCCATCTTGACTTATTTACAGACTCTAACAGACAGTAGTGTCTCCAACTCTGTGTTCCTGTGCTGAGACAGGCACAGGACTCAGAACTCTTTCCCATTATCCAGCTAGATCATACAACAAGTTTACAGAAATCTAAGTAATAGAAGACTCCAAATCAGGGTACACAAGGAAAGCACATATAGAATTGGTTAAAAAAAAAAAAATCTTTAATTTCTTCTGCCGTTAGACAGGGAAAGGTTTCTATCACAACACTTAAGTGCAATACCATGGGTACCTAACTGGTACCTCCACTAACACCCATCCTTTCAGATGATGAAGAATTCTCATAGTGATTGGCAGAAGAGCTAGATAAGCCCAATCAAAATCTCCCTATGTAATAATGGAGGAAAGTGGCATTCTTAAGTATCTTGCTTCAACTGTTCCCCTTTGCTAACTTAAAAAAAAAAAAAAAATGCTTTTTATTTTTGTCAAATCAAAGAGGTAAGAAAAGATGCAAGAATACTTGGGTAGATTAGGTCCCCATTATCTTCTTCCAAAGGTCAGAAGCAGAATATTTCTGCCTCAAGTGTACCGACTAAAATCAGAATTGTTCAACTTGTTAAAAATTCATAGTGTCCATGCCAGGGTATCTTTGCAAGTGCATAAGGACGTGAGAACAAACCAGATGGTAGTAAGAAAATAATTTCCCTGGCACAAACAGCAGAAAACTCAGCTGTCCATCAGAAGTAGGTTCCACTCTGATCCCCACCTCAGCAGTGGGGCTCCAGGCCCACTGCCTGACTTTCTAGCACCTGGTACGTGGAAGAGCTACCCGGTCCCCCCGCCATGCTGTGGCTACCTACCTGCAGAACAGGACTATTGTCAAAGTTGTAGGCACTGGGCCTGCCTTCCAGGGTCGAGAAGGCCACATTGCCTCCGGTGAGGGGAGAAATGTCACTGAACTCATCGGTACACAAGGCCTGCTGCTCATCCCCTCCTGTCCTGATAAAGCCACGGCTGGCCTTCAGGTAGGTATTCTCGCAGGAGCCACTGTAGTACTGGTAGGGGATCCAGGGCCCATCCTCCTGCGTGCGCTTATAGATGGCGAAGCTCTCAGGGCGGCTGGTATGGAACTTGAGGCGCACGTAGGTGATATCAAAAGCTTTCCCTGTGGGACAAACACACGAGAGTTCATGAGCCCTAGGAGTGAAGGCCAGGAAACCCCTCCATTCCTAGTTTGGTCTGGAAGATACAAATCTCCTGTGCACATTAGACCAAGACAACCCCAGAGCACATCACATGCTGGCTATGTCAAGTAGGACACCCTAAAACTGCAAGCAGTGTACATTTTCCCACAGAAGACAAAGTACAGATGGGTTCAAACATCAGCTCGTAAAGACCTATTCATGACATACATTGCTGAAACTCTGTTTGCTATGAAAACTGGTAGCATCAGTACTTTAAAAAAAAAAAAAAACTAAATTAAAAACATTTATTCTTAAATCTGGTGCTTCAACAAAAGCTTAATTAACAGATACAAAAATATTTGCTGACTTTCTAAATGGTCTACTTGAAAGACTTTTAAAATCTCATTCTTTATGAAACATTAATGTCACTCTTGATACAATACTATTTACTCATCCAAATTAAGAAACAGAGATTTTAGGAAGGGAAGTAGTGTCTGGGAGATGGAGCAGGAAGTAGAACAGGAAAGAAGAAAAAAAAAGTTCTCCTTCAGAAGTTCAACAAAGAGATGGGAAGAAAAGAGGCTTAAAGAGATTGTACTTGGATGTGTTCAAAAGAGAATACATGAGTCGGAAACTCTGAGAAGGGCAGGAAAAGGGAGGAGTCGATGGGCCGCCACCCCTCTGGAAGAAGAGTCACTAGGTCAGACAGTTCCCTGCAATAACCAGTGCACAGTCTTATGGTCAGGATGGCTTGGCTGCCAGCCAACGTGTTCAGATGGGTAAAAGAAAGAATGTGCAACTGTGTTTAGTCACCATTCACTCACACACTGGGTCTTTTTGTTTCTATCAATATCGCTATTTTGTTACTTTTATGTTATAGTACAGATCCCAATTTGGTCAATAAGTATAGTTGGGCAAAACTAACACATTTGGACCTGAGCCATATACTGGGGGACAGGAGAAGCTTATTAAACTTGGGACAGTCTTCTCACAAGTGAATTAGCTCCTCAGGAATAACCATCCCGACCTCTCTGGCAATGCCCTCTTATTGGTGATAAGGAGATTCATGGTGTCTGTTCAGGCCACGCTCTTTAAAACTCAGCTTTATCCACAGCAAAACTGATATGATGAGCTAAATCTATTTTTCAACTGGTTCATATTTCTGCTCTTGCCATTTTCTCTTCTGTAAAAATGAGGATGATGGTACTGGCCAAATTCTATTGTTATATTGTGTGCATGTATGATAAGTAACAACAAATCCCTCCATCATGTACAACTATAATACACCAGTTTAAAAAAAAAAAAGGTAGGAAAAAAAAATTAGGATATTCCCTGCTCCACCCACCTCAAAGGTTGTAGGAAGGTCAAACTAAGACCTTGCATGTACCTGATGAACTGAAAAACTTGATACAGATATAAAGCATTATTATGGTAAGATATATTTAAAAGATTATTAGACTAGGCCCCTGGATATGTTCACACATAAAGACTTTGCTGTAGCATGGACTACCAGGGTACAGGTGCCAAAGGATATATATGAATAAGGATCTGGCACCTAGGACGTAAGACAAGGCTTTGCCTGGACACAGACCACCTATACACAGTTAATGCACCTCATGTTAAAAGAATGCAAGTTTAACCTTTATTGTATCTATTGTGTCATCAAGCCCTCCCCTCTGAATGAGACTCATTATCTCAGACATTCAAGAATGGTAAAACAATCTAATTGTATGCAGGAGCAGTTAGCTCAGGATGTTCAAAGGCGTCCTCACTAATCTGTGGATTACAGATTACCTTGCTTTTCTATTCTCTCTCTTCCTTTTGGACATCCTATTGTTCTTTAGCAAGCTGACTGCAGCTGACTGGGCCAAAGGAGAGAAGGTAGAAAGGACCAGGGGGGTCTGTGTTCCAGATCAACTTCTTCCTCTTCAGGGAGGGGCCAGCAGCCCAGCTGAAGTCCCCCTCCACTGCACCATTAAAAAGCCATATTCTGAAGTAAATGGGCACATGTAGCCACTCTCACCATGACCACATCACACACCCAGGGATGGCAAAACGTCCAGAAAGTAATTCTGCCTGCATCAAACTCTGGGGTGGCCTAGCTCACAGGCACTGGCCTGGCCTGGCCAGCTCTGAGCATGTTTCGGAGCTGCGGTTTCCATTTTACCCTCTTCCACACGCTCTGTAGTGACCTCAGTGGAGGTGCTTCCTCACTTCCCCCCAAGACAGCCACAGGCACTGCCCTCAGAGTTGCAGTCAATCCAGAGTGGACACAGACAAGTGCAATTCTGTGGTGATTCTAGAATAGGGGAAGGGAAGCACGCAGGGGGACCATGGAGGAAGGTCACCCAACCCAGTGCATGAGGTCAAGAAATGTTTCCTAGAGGAAGTGGCACCTAAATCCAAGACCTGAGGAATGCTTAGAGTTAGCTAAGCAAACAGGGGTCAGCTGCCCAGACAGATGCAATGCCCCGTATGAAAGTCTAAAGACTTTCCGGGAAGAATAAGGGCTTCTCAACACATCAGAACAAGAGAGAGGCTGGAGGGAGTCAACAAGAAGCAGAGCACGGAACAAACTCGACGTAAGGGTAATGGCCAGCTTCTGAAGGGCAGACACCAGGACACAAGGCCACATTTCATGCTGTGGGCCCAGCGTGGAGATTAGAAGGGATGGAGCTGAAGACAGAGGTTAAGACAACGTAGTGGGGGGCACGGGCTCAGGGGTAGAGCGCTTGCCCACTATGTGTGAGGCACTGGGTTCCATCCTGAGCAGCACACAAATACACAAATAAGTAAAATAAAGGTACTGTGTCCATCTATAATATATATATGTATTTAAAAAAAAAGATGATGATGTGCTGGTGCTCCAAGGGAGATGGCAGAGGTTGAATTTAAGGCAGGGACAGTGGAATGAAGAGAAGCAAAAGGATCTCAGGAGGGGTAGGAGGAAAGCCCAGCTGAAGGCCCCCTCCACTGCACTGTTACCACTCTGTTTCCCTCAGCCGCTCTATCCCAGTCCATGAGGTGGAAAGATTAAGAACAACATTCAGTTCTCTAGTTTAAAAACAACCAAATGGAGAGTAGCAGCATTCACTAAAACAGAGAACAGGGCAGGGTAAGCAGGCAGGGGTGACGATTTGGGGTGACTTCAAGTCAAAGAGGAAATGAGTAGAAGGGAGCTGGATGTGGGTGGTCTGAAGGCCCAAGAGACTTCTGAAACACACAGCTTTGGGGGCCATTAGCATGTCAATGGATACTAAAGATCAGGGCAAAGGGATGAACAGTGAGCCACCTCAGAGCTGATTTTCCCCATCACCCAGGTGAAAGAGCCAACAGAGCAAGCTATAGGAGCAACCACGGGTAAGAGAAGCCGAGGAAACTGACCAAGGAGCATCCATTGCCTTGAGCCACAGAGAGGCCAGTGCTGCATCTGAAGCACTTCCAAGCGCAGGAATCACAGACCCTGGAACGGAGGATGGACAACAGGAAGGTGCAAGATTCGTGGTCAGCCTGCTCTGGCACTGGGCCAAAGGGCAGCAGCAAGAAGGGATGAAAATGGGAGGAGTCCAGAGCCAAGGCAAGTTTCCTTTTCCCTTTTTCAGTGCACTTACTGCTGCTGTGCTGGGGTCCGCAGAGAAGGAAGTGCTGAAATACAGGCTGAGAAACAAGAACGGGATTCTTTGCTAGTTGATGGATGGTACTCACAGAGTAAATGTGCCTCTTCACTTTCTGGGTGCAAATGCAAGCAACTTTGTAAGTTTTAATGGACAGAAGTTGAAAGATTTCTGATAACTTTCTTTTTTTTTTTGGGGGGGGGGGGAACTGGGGATTCCTAGGGGCACTTAACCACTGAGCTAGATCCCCAGCCCTTTTTTATATTTTATTTAGAAATAGAGTCTCACTACAATGTGTAGGGCCTTGCTAAGTTACAGAGGCTGACTTCGAACCTGTAATCCTCCTGCCTCAGCCTCTGGAGCCACTGGGATTACAGGTGTGCACCACACCAAGCTAACTTTTTCTTTTCTTATAGTAAAAACAAAGGGCACCTGCACTAAGGGTTGAGGAAAATCTGGGGGGAGGGGGGGAATATTTAGAGAGTGTAAATTTCTAATAGTCAGTAGAGATCAGCAAAGAAAACTCACAAGAGAAGAGGAGCCTTACTGTGCAGGCAGACAACCAAGAAGAGGCCATCCCTGGGGCGGTGTGGTCCTCACAAGAGCATTTAGCACCCCTTGCCAGTGACGTGGAAAGACAATAAGACAAGGGGGCTGAAGTCCTGTCGAGGGACTTAGAATCTAGTCTGAATTAATAAGAAGAAAATACAGAAAAACAGAATGAGTTATCTCTGTTATCTGAGATGACCTGTAACCATGGATCATCAAGAACTGGAAAACTAACAGGTGCCACTGAGAGCTGCATGTCCTCTTTCTCTCCCACCCTACGACCCTACTCTTCAAATGTCCATACTACTCTCTCCACAGGTGACAAAATAAGAAGAGCTGGTGTGAATCAGGTGAACAGAAAACAGGTCCCATCTTCCGACAGTGACTCTCTGATTCTATCACTACACTTTGGGAGCAAGCAGCCGACAGTGTGACTTTGAGGTAAAGCAACCAAGCCTAACAATGAAGGAAATCAGTAAGTACAATCCTGGGAGGAATTCCAGCAACTCTACGAGTAGAACATCTTCCACTCCTCACCTCATGTTCACGCACTTGAAGACTAACATGGATGTGTACACCTTGAGAAAATACTTAGCTTCTGAATGTTCTAATGCTCTGCCCTGTCCTGCCTCATTGCTTCCATAAATTAAGAAGAAGAAAAAAAAAACATCTCAAGTGCAGCTGTTTAGAATGAAGCACACAAAATTAACTAATATCTTTTGCTCTGAGTCCCACTGTTCATGCTGGCTGAGGGAATGAGAAGGGGCTGACTGAACAGTGAGAATCTAGCCATTGTTCAAAAAGGGCCAAGCCAAGAATTCCATGTAAACCTCCTACGTGGGGAAGTATTTCTAATCTCTGAGTAGGAGCAAGACTTCTGCAGGACTGGATTCAAGTCCTGACTGCTGGGGAACATAAATGCTTCTCTGTTATGTGCAACTCAGAAAAATTCCATGAGAATCTTGTGACACAGCCTCTTTTACATTTTAGTAATGAATGACAAGAGCCATGCAGAATTTTACAAAATTTCAAAATGCCCTTCCATGGCTTGAATTAGAAGAAAATTAGCTCATTCTAAAATATCAAATTAGGAGTCACTGGTTCACCCTTGTTCTTCTATGCTAATTCTATAGAACTCTTTCATGCTGACTCTTTTAGAAAATGGAAGTTCTTCCCAAAGCCAGACTTAGGAATATAAAACTTAAATAAAGTTGTAGCACAAAGTCAACTGGAGATGGTGTATGTTTAGGCTACTAAATAGGATTCTCCAAACAGTTAACACAAACAGTAGACACAGAAAGCAACTATTTGAAAACGTTTTCAATTTTGTTAGCATAACTGCTGGCCGAAACAAGAGTTCCCAGGACAACATGTCCAGCTGCATACCAGCTGTTATTGTTCCACCTCAGCAGACGGACTGCACAAATAGAGCCTCACCAGTCAAGATGACCCAGAGCCAAGTTAATGCTGCAACTGGGATCCTCAAGCAGACCCGGGCAATCAGAACACACCAAGAGAACAACTGAGCAAACATGGGAAGGCCCGAGGTGATCTGAGTGCAGTGCAGCCCTTCCAACCGCGGGAAAACTCACCCTACCTGCCGTTGGAGAGCTGGTTTCTACTGCCCCAACCCATCCTCAGAACCGAATGCTCTAAAATCTCACCCTGTTCCTTTCCCCTAAATTTCAGTGCTTCTTGTTCAAGGTCTCTCCCTTGTCAATCAGCCAAATGACCACAGTGCAAGGGGCTAAAAGTACACAACCACACAAATGACCAATGAAGACAAGTTACCTTTATAGCTTATTTGAGTTAATTGTTATAATTATGGTTACAGCAAATGTAATGGAACTTATAATTTAATAGTCTCTCTAGAATCAACAAAAGGCTGACAGCCATATTTTTAGTACAAGCAATAAATACTTCCATCAACGACATAAAGACATGCTGAGATGAGCAGAGCTGGAATACGGAGAGTCTCAATTCTATGTGGCCTCAGTGATAAAAGAAAAGATAAGCACTTTAGAATTTTTTAAAGCTAATAAAATCCTATACACCAAAGGCTCTTTATAAAAATAATGGTATGGTTAAAACTAAGGAGTCACAAGGAAAACAAGTTTTGAAACAGACTATGGTTTTGGAGAAGATAAATCCGTAATCTCTTATGAAAACTAGATTTTTCCATAAAGATCAAATTTAAAGTTTAAGTCCTTTAAAGAATACACTTCTAATCCCTCTCTATTGTTCCCAAAATACCACTTGATGCTATCCTCCAAAAGTACAATCTTTCTGCTTGCATTACCCAAATGCAATCTCCAAAAATGCCATATGCTCTTCAGCAAACTGAAGGGCCAGAATTAACTAAAGATGAGTTCACAGGACATGAGAACAGAGAGAATATGAACACAGAACATTCTTAACTGAATCCAGAATGTCAAACATACTTGGAGGGTAATGTAAAAATGAATGCAAATTAGTTAGAGGCTACAGATATTTTCTATTATCTAGACGTAAAGTAAATCTACCCTAACATACATGTTTTTGACATTTTACGTGATATTTTCACTGAAAGAGACAAGACTGCCAAGTGAAATTCCAAGCCAAGCACTGAGGAATAAGCCTTTTTAGCCCAAACCTCCCGCTCACGGGATTTAATACCAGCCCTAATTCAGGCCAGTAGGTCACAGACGCCTGCCATCCTCCAGCCAGGCAGGACTGAGGCTGCCTCCTCTCCCACTCACACTAGCTGAGCCGAAATCCCACACACAACCAAACACAGCCCTAGCTATGGTAACTGACAGACATGCAGGACTTGAGGTCATGGAGGACAAATACAGTAACACCAAGGAAACAAAACACAAAGGCAATGACACAGGAGCTACGTAAGTAAAACCTACATTTTAAAAAATGTGTAACTGTTAAAATACAAAAGAAAACGACGCCAAGTTTTATAGAAGCTCTTTCATATTCTGCAACATTCACACACACAATTGATAATGGATTATAGTTTGGCTGGAGTCCATACAGGAAGGTGAAGAATGGTAAAAGAATGCTGAGAAAAAGAATAACCTGATGAGAGGAAAAAAAAGGTTCTAACTTCTGATCATAATAGTAAAGTAACAGACCAACTCTAATCATCCCCTTCCCACACACAAAAAGCTGGTTAATAGTGTGCTTTTTTTTTTTTTTTTTTTTTTGGTGCTGCTGGGGATTGAACCCAGGGTGTTGTGCATGCTAGGCAAGCACTCTACCAATTGCGCTATATCCCCAACCTTAATAGCGTGCTTTTAATCATACAACGATTATTTGCTAAGAGAATCTGCCTGAAAGTCCACTGTGGCAGTACCATGCTCCTCCAATCTCTCGTTTTGTTCGAATGCCTTCTCCTCTCTAGATTCTTGAGCTCCTAATAAACTTGACCCTTCATCCCACTAGATCCATATACTATTTGCATCTTTCTTCAAAAGAAAAAATAGCTACAAACACCATTAGCTGTCTTAAATACACAAACGGCTCTCTCAGTTTTCACAGTGGCGTGTTGACTTCTCGAACGCCTCCCTCAAGCTCCGAGGCCAACAGCCATGATTACTCTTGATGACTGCTCAGTCCAAATTCTTCCATTCATTCAACAAATATTTACTGAGCACTGCTATGCCAGTCTGTCACTGTTCTAGGCACTGGGGCCACAGTGGAGAATAAGACAGATAAGTTCCCCAACTTAGTAAGCTTACAGCCCAATATGGAGAAGGGTTGCATTAAGGGATGAACAAATTAGTAAAAATAAAAATTTTAGGTGTTAGATGACTGTGAATCACAGGTTGGGATAGACAGTATGGAGAAACAGTGCTATTCAACACTGTGTTATCAGAGATGGCCTCCCTGACATGGATAAGGTGACAGCTGAGCAGAGACCTGGAAAAGGGGAGCACTGCACCATCTCAGAGGGCATGTTCTAGGAAAGACAAGTGCAAATGCCCTGGGGCATGAGCAAGTGGGGAGGTCCCTGGAAGTAGTGAGGAGGTCAGCCTGGCTGCCTCAGAGTGAGAAAGGTGGAAAGCATCAAGGGAAAAAGTAAGAGGAGCAGGGCGGGTGAGGGCCTGCCAATCATCTGGGGCTTTGCAGCCCACTGTAAGACCTAATTTTTACTCTGAATGAGGTGAAAATCCACTGAAGAACTTTGAACAAGGGAATAACATGCTCTGGCTGCTATACTGGCTAAAGACAACAGAGGGGACTGTAGAGAAACAAGAGGACTTGTTTGGTTGCAATAATTCAGGCAAGAGAAAATGGTAGCTTGGCTAGAATAGAAGTGGTGAAAAGTGGTCATACTCTAGTCCTACTTTGAGAAAAGAACAGATCCGTTTTACTGATAGAGGGGACACAGGGTGTACACTGTGGCTTCTACAACTGGAAAGACAAAGCTGCCACTTGCTGGTACAGGGATGGAGGGCGAGGAAAGCAAGAGTTCAGTTGTGGGTATAATAAGTTTGAAACATGTGAGTTGAAATGTCAAGTCAGCAATTAACACATGTAAGTCCAGAGTTTAGGGACAGGTTCAGGCAGGAGAGAGAAATCTGGAAGTCATCAGGACAGAGTTAGTATTCAAAGTCAGGGGTTAGATGACAACCATCCTTCCTCGGTTTAACAGACAAGAGGCAGGCCAGGCAGGTCTTAGGACATACCAATTTTTCGAGATGGGGAGATAAGGAGGATCCAGCAAAGGAGACTCAGGAGAAATGGCTACTGAAGCAAAAAGAGTATGAATGAATTAGGCTCTCCCGAGTAGTTACTTTGACTTTCCAGTGTCATGCATTTCAATGTAAAATGCATTGCAAGTGTCAAGTTTAGGCACCAACAGTAAATCAGAACAATAGTACTCCATCTATCTTCTTCTTCTTTTCTCCTTTTTGGCAATAATGGGTATTGAACCCAAGGCCTCATTCATGCTAAGCAACCATACTATCACTGAGCTATACCCCCTGCCCTTTTTTATTTTATTTTTAGACCTGGTTTCAATAAGTTGCCAAGGAGAACTTCAAACTTGGACCCTCCTACCTCAACTTTAGAGTAGGTGGGATTACAGACGTGCACCACCATGCCTGACTGCAGTCTGTCTTAAGTCATGTACAGATGTTAAACTCAACAGGGGTCTGACATGACTGAACCCAAACTCCCCAATGTTTTTCTCCATGCCAGTTTCCTCTTATTTAACTTAAATTTTAAATTCTCAAAGTCCTACTTCCCAGGCACTTAAAACTATACATTTGACTTTTAGAATACTACGCAGGTTTTCACAGTGGTATTCTTTTTTTTTAAAATATTTTATTTTATTTTATTAGTTTTCGGCAGACACAACATCTTTGTTTGTATGTGGTGCTGAGGATCGAACCAGGGCCACACGCATGCCAGGCGAGCACGCTACCTCTTGAGCCACATCCCCAGCCCTCACAGTGGTATTCTTAAACCTGCAGATAGCGGTCAAACCAAATCCCCCATGTCCTCTGGCCCCTGTCCTCCCCACCCGCAATTCCTAATGTGTTACAAAATAATCAAGGACGACTAGCAATTCTCAATGGTAAGGGACAAATCTGAAAGCAAAGAGTTAACTTCTGCTTCAGCACACTCAAAAAGATAAGAAAACACTTTTTCTTCTTTGTCTAGAAGCCTAGACTTGTTTAATCCCAGTCTGTGTCGGGTAGTGTTGGCATTTTCAGGGAGGGAGTTACACTCTCTGGGTTAAATACCAGTATAGAAATATTTATGTTCTAGAGAAGAAATTGCAGATATTTTAAAATATTATATGTATATATGTTGTATATGTGTACGTGTGTAAACAGGGAAACTAAAGCACAAAGTACCTAATGTTCATATAGATGATAGAGAAGGAAGGAGGGGGAGGAGAAGCAGAGAGGGAAAGGAAGAAGGGAAGAGAATGAAGAATTAAGAACATTCTGGAAGCCCAGACTTCACATTCTGGTTCTAAGTTATCTCACAACATTCACATCTCATCTACAGGACATCCTCTCTTCCCCTTTTAGAAACACTTTGTGTCACTGATCTCACCTCCTTCTAGACTCAGGCCTCAGGATGCACCTTCAGTAGCTGGGCTCTAGGATGAAGGCATCCAACTTGTAGTCCGCCTATTTCTGTAAGTGGAATTGTACCGTACAGAGCCACATCTTTTCATCTGCGCACTGTCTAGGGTTGCTTTCTGGCTGTAGGGGCATGACTGAGCAACTGTGGGAGGAATGCATGGCCAAGAAGCCTAAAATACTTACCACGCAGCCTTTCCCAGAAAAAGCTGGCTGATCCCTGACCTAGGAAATCAAAGAACATAAGAACAAAGATCTCTACTCAAACGTCTTCTACCTCTCATCTGTGGGGCCCACTATTTTAAAAGTTGGCCCAAGAAAACCTGAATTTTTCTTCTATTATCACATACACACACTGAAGAAAGAAGTCTATTCAGAAATTTTACAAGATCAATGACAATTCAAATACATATGATACCCAGAATTACCTATTATTTCTTAGAAGGGGGAGGGGCCTCTTTTTTGCTGGCATATAAACAGGCAAAAAGATGAGCAGTTAAATGGAGAGGGGATAGAGATTTGCATCATTGTAAAAATCAAGTCTATAATAATATCCTTTAGCTCTTTTACAGCTTATGAAAATAAACCACTCAAGCAGAAACACAAGGAAAATAATACTGTTGGAAAAAATGGCACCATCGTTCCAGTGATGCCCCCCTCCCAGGCCACCCAGAGAAGCAGCAGAGAAAGGAGGGAAACATTCACCAAGTCGACCCAGCAATCATAGCTGGGAAAGCGGGAAAAATGACATGCTAAAACTGCAAATAAAATGGAAAATGCAAGCAGATCTCATTTAGATCTCTAGGAGAACCTCCCTCCCTTGTCCTCTGAGTAGGAATTCAGTCCTCCACACAAGGCCTTCTTGTCCTCTGCTCTTCTGAGCGGATGGACGATTTACATCACGAAAATACCCTGCCAGCTGGCACTCTCTCTACAAGCGACTGATTGTGAGCAGATGCCTTCATGAGATAAGTATAAACGAATACAACCCCTTCTTCATTTCTCATTCATCCACCCTCTCTGCAGAAGAATGGGAACGCACACTACACACACTCCTTCAGAAACCAAAGTCTGTGCTCTCACATCCCATCGTCTCTCGTGAGCTGTGCTTGGACTTGCTGTTACATTCCTGATTAAATTATGCCCCCGTCAAATACCTATGATGTAGGCAAACTCCACAGACTAGAGGAAGAGAATCCGACATTCCTAGATGCAAGCGTCTGTTTACCATTTTTCTAATGGCTTGGTTTAAAAATTGAATAATTCCTATTATAACCTCAATTTAGAACATTTGATAATCTGCTACAACAAAGAATCGAGGCTTCCAACTGAAGGTTAATCAAAATTATTGATGCAGTTAGTGTTATGGGTTCTACAGTCTTTTAAAAATATTTTTTTCTAGTTAAATCAATCACCTTCCTGTTGATGCGCACTAGCATATCAGAAACTATTAAATTTCTCTTTAACTGGATAGTAGTAAAGAGTTTATCATATATATATTAAATAGCCCTTTTCAAAGCAAGGAGAAACTTTCCATGATCACTCCCCAAACTGCTTTATAAATTATGTATACCAGATTCAGTGAGGGTGTGTTGAGGGCAAAGAGAAGGTCACCTGACAAATTACTTACACAGCCTATTTCAGGTAGATTCCCAGTACTTCAAAAACATGAGCTCTTTTTATCTGCTTTTCACTTGGCATGAAGAGCAAGCCCTCAGCAGTGCTATCAGAAGAAATGTTCTTCCAATCTTCCTTTGTGATATTTCAAACAGACAGCACTGCAGCTCCCCTCCCTGGGAGTATCGCACATGCACCAACAATGGGACCTGTTCTACCTTTCTATTTACATTCTGGAGAACAGCCAAAGTCCTCTCTAGCTCACTTTGATCAGATGCCAGAGACTTGGTATCCAAAAACCACCTAGAAAGAATTCCCTTAGCCCATGAGCACAGGGGAGTTAGGATGAAGATGGAAAATATTCTATAAATTCACCTTCTATGGTATCATGCCTCGGCATCAGAATCCTTGCAAGTTACCTGATCTAATACAAACTCTCAGGCATGTGAGTGCAAGGCATCCATAAGCCTTGGATTTTCTATCTCCAAACCATAATCTAAAACTCTCCAACATAAATCAAAACCTCTGCTGCAGTCTTGCTACCTTCATCATCACACACCAGTTCTCGCCTCCAAGCCATTCTCCAGCTCACTCCTTCCAAACCCCCACCCCCCATAATTTCAAGTATCACTGATCTCCAAGGTGCTTCTAATTTTATTATCTCACTTTGTTAAATACACAGCACTTATCCTTCAAGCCACATATTTCAGTACTTTAGAATTCAAGAGTTGAATTTATTCAAGAGCAAGAAGCCTCTCTATAACTTTTGGTATCTTCTACAACAGTATTTGTTAATACTGTTCATCACACATAGTAAAAACCACACGTCATATTGCAGGCCTGAGAATGAACACACACACACAACAGAAACTCAAATTTGACAAAAAAAAAAAAAAAAAATACTATTTATGATGCCATCTGATAGTCATTGTATTCTCTATTTCATGTGTTAGAAACTGTTGGTCACAGACCACTTAATTATTTGGTGGCATTAGGGAGTTGTAACCCACAATTTGAAAAACACCACTCTACGATTCCTGGGACACTGCCTTTAGTACAACCAGGTGCTCAGTAAGTGTTGGGCAAGGCTGACTTATGCACCACATGCAAGAGGTTGGAGTTTCACCATGAAATGCTTTCTGGATATCAAAATAAAGCTGGATGAGCATGCCGTTCGAGACCTTCTTCCATTGATTTTTAAAAATTTTTTTTTAGTTGTCAGTGAGCCTTTATTTTATTTATTTATATGTGGTGCTGAGGATCAAATCCAGTGCCTCACACATGCTAGGCAAGCATTCTACCACTGAGCCACAACCCCACACCTCTTTCACTGATTTTTAAAACAGAACAACTAAAAAGAGAACTTTGATATATGACAGCCTTTAACAAATCCAAAGATGATGTCCTTCCTAAAGCTAAACTGCAAAAATTCCAATTACTAACACAGCATCCCAAAGGGGGCCTGAAGCCTCCAACCCTGCATTAATTAATCTTTTCAAATAAGTTGATTTTAGCAACTCTGGTTCCCACATCTGCTTCAGCCATGAGCATGTGGTAAGCCTCCACGGCAGTAGCAGGATTTCTTCTCTGTGGGACAGATGAACTGATGCCCGGTGCTTGGGGTTAGATTTCTACTGAAGTAGAGATATCTGGGTATTTATTGGGGAGTTCAATTCCCCATGTCTTATATTCATGACACTTTTTTCATGGGATTATCAATACCTGTATTTTTGGATGTATTTATCTTTTGCATTTAGTGTATGTCATACATATACAACTATAAGATTTAGAGTTCCAATACTCTTGTCCTGTCTTCCTGCTATCCCTTTGAGATATATTTTTGTTGCCTTTTATAAGAAGAAAAGGTCTGACTTATAAAATAACCAGCAACCCAGTGGGAGAGTGAACCAAATTGAATCAGGTTTGTTGCTAGATACATTCATTTTATAAACATACCCTGAAGCTTACTGTGTGCCAGACAGTAAATTGGGCCCTGATGATACATGAATAAAATACGAGTGGGTCTCTGCCTGAAAGAAATTCCAATTGATAGGTGAAGGGAAACACAAATAATGAAAAAACAAATGAAAGAAGTACTATACCAGGGATTAAGGAGCAACTATACCTCTGCTTTCTCATATGTAAAATTGTTTACACAAGTTGAATTTTAATGAATACATTAAAATGTTGATCCTACAATCTTACTGTCAGGATCAATTCTGAGAATACCTCCTCCACCAGATTTTTTCAGTGTTTTCCTTTTTCATAGTAATGTTCTAAAGAAATGCCATAGGAACTGATTTGACAAAGATGAATGACATCTAAGACAATGAATATCAGCAAGTTTGCAATGAAGATCAGTTCCGTAATGACTTAAATAATCTTAAGAACCTCCACAATGCTTTGCCAGTATTCTCTGCTCAATCAAGTGCTACAAAAGATAACAGAAGGTTCTATTTTAAAAGGTAAGATTTTCTAAGTGACTGAGCACAGAGTTCTCCAACAGTTGCTTCAGTATTTGAATGAGAAAAAGATAACTCTTTTCTTCTACATCCATAAAAAATCACTCTCCAGCCTCCCAACAAATAAATGTCTCTATTTACATTCAACCATGAGGGACAAGTGACATGCAATGCTTTGGAATAAGTTCTTCAAAAGCACGAGAGAATGGATTTTCTGCTCTTGCTTCTATTGCTTGAATGAATGAATGAATGAATAAATAAATAAATAAATATTCACCCAATCTACAAAACAGGGGACCTAAACTGAACTTCCTCTACTACTTGGCTCACACATCCTTCCACAAGTTTGGAGCAAGGACCCCACTGACTTTCGCATGTAGGTGGATTAGAACTGCAACGCGGCCTGCAGCACATCACTGCAGTGATTCCACCCCGACAGGTCAAGGGAGCTTTCTCCAGCTATGCCTCCCACTCTCCTTCTTTCCACAGAAGTTTAGTTTAAGGCAACCACTTAATATAGTTGTGCAATTTAGCACAGAACAGGCCTACCTATGTATGTTTTAAATTAGACCCAGCATTCTGGTTTTCATCTGCCCGCTCATACTCACTGCTCTTCCCAATCCATCTTAGGGCGCTCCTAAAAGGCCAGACTAAGTGGACACAAATGTATGTTAAGAGCCACATACTCCAAGTTCTTAAATGCCCAGTGAGAACCTAAAAAGAAAAATATGACTGAAATGAAAGGCATAGGAGAAGGGGAAACACGGCCAAGTGGCAGCAGAGCACCACTTACAGTTTGATAAGGTATGGAGGTAGACTAATTACCAACAATTTTCTGTATCTTTAGAATTTCTAAAGCACATATTTTTAGTAGCACTTACTTCTGAGTTTAATTCCCAAGCATGCACTGAATGCCTACAGTAATGGAAATTGTAAGAACGACAAATGCACTCTCTGCCATCAAAAAGCTCACAACCCACCAAAAAAAAAAAAAAAAAAAAAAAAAAAAAAAAAAAATATATATATATATATATATATATAACACAAACAAACAGTGTCTTAGCTTGTATTACTATGGGGCCACCATATATAAACAAACAGTGTCTTACCTTTTTTTATTTTGGGGCCACCAGCCCATCACTACAAATGACTTCATGTCACTTTCTCTATTATTATGATGATGCCCTTTGAGATCTATATGCACAAAAGAAATCATGTACAGGGCTGGGGATGTGGCTCAAGCGGTAGCGCGCTCGCCTGGCATGCGTGCGGCCCGGGTTCGATCCTCAGCACCACATACAAACGAAGATGTTGTGTCTGCCAATAACTAAACAATAAATATTTAAAAAAAAAAAAGTAATCATGTACAGTAAAAAAGAAGTAAGGATTTAAAAAAAAATTCATAAGCCACCAGGCACAGTGGTCCATGCCTGTAATCCCAGTGGCTTGGGAGGCTGAGACAGGAGGATAAAAAGTTCAAAGTCAGTCTCAGCAACTTAGCAAGACACACTCTCTAAATAAATAAATAGGGATAGGGATTTGGCTCAGTGGTTAATTACCCCTAGGTTCAATCCTCAGCACACACAAAAAAGTTTACAACCCAGGGAAAACACCAACTAGGGTGCAACTGACAACAGGGGTGCTGAAGGTTAGGAAAGGTACAACAGGGTGAGCTGCATACAAATGGATTTCACAAACTTTTAAAAAGTAGTTGCCATCAAATTTAGATTTCTTCTTCCGAGTAGGTAATGAAGTATGAGTGGGTGGCTTTGACACAATGGAACAATACAACACACACCCTCAATGGCATTTTCTTACAGTGCTTCTCCTGATGTTTTAGTATATGAATTTCTTCAGAATATTTGCATTGAGCAAAATGTCTGGTATTGTCACTCTTAATGCCAGAATAAAAAAAGGCAGCACTGTAAGAAACCCACAAAGAAATTATAGGAACATATGTACAGATAAGAACAGAGACCAACACTAAACACCATATGTTACATGAATATAATGAAATACTTTCTCTCTTAAATTATCCTTTAAGAGAAGAGAGAGCTGCTCTGCTCTGTCTTCCAGTTCTTATAAAACTCCCCAATTACTTCATTTTAAACCACATGTTACCGTGGAAATCAAGTTAGCTTGAAATGACCTCAAATAAATAGAGGTTTTGGAAGTTTATATAGCTTGCGTCGTAGAAGGGTTTTGGTTTTGTTATCTTTTAAGCGGCAAAGAAATGAATTCATTTATGGAATTACTCCTGGGTAATATGGCTTTAAAATCAAAAGCGCTGAAAATTATAAATAATAAGCCTTTTTAGAATATAAGGCAGGGCAGTAAGTGGTTACATTGTGAAGGCCCCACATATAAGTTTACAGGGATTCCATGTGAAAACTAACCAACATTTAACTAGCAGCACCTACTCCAAAATTCTAATCTCAGAAGACACAGGCATTGTGGGTAGCAGGCCAGCCACTCGCCCAGGAATGCTCTTACTGTTCTCAGATAGAAGTTGCAAGTCACCCAGGGGAAGGATGCCTTGCTCAAGATTCTTCTATCCCTTCCCACTTTATTCCTTCTTTATAAAAGGAAAGTCATCTTTAAAGACAGATCAATCATCATTGACACTAACACAATCAAAGAGCTTCTCTACAGAGCAGCAGTGCAGAATCCATCCTTGAAGGTCTCTCTCTCTCTCTCTCTCTCTCTCTCTCTCTCTCTCTCTCACACACACACACACACACACACACACACACGCATGCACATCAATTTTTTTTTCTTTATCTGCCCTGCACCAATTCAAAGAATGATTTAACAACTTTCTTCAAGTCCTCCCACCTGCACAAGTCATAGTAAAGGCCAAAAATGTTGAAAAAGTATCACAGATAGCAGGAACAAGACCATTTGCCTAACATAAAGCTGTGTTACCAAGGCCAGAGAGCCCTTTCCACTGCATCATTAACAGTACAAATAAACTTCACAGGCATTTGTGTCCAGAGTCACAGTTTTCACTCCAACTCCCAGCACTGGGATGTGGCTGCCACATAGTTACCAATGATCCTAAAAAACCCTAAGTTAAGCCATCTTTTACCAGGGATTGAACTCAAGGGCACTTGACCACTGATCAACATTCCCAGCCCTATTTTGTATTTTTATTTAAAGATAGGATCTCACTGAATTGCTTAGTGTCTCTCTGTTGCTGAGGCTGGCTTTGAACTTGTGATCCTCCTGCGTCAACCTCCTGAGCTGCTAGGATTCAAGCATGTATGCGCCATGGCGCAGACAAGTTAAGCCATCTTTAAAGGCCCAGACACATACCAAAAATAATAGAGGTTTTACATCATCAACACTAGTAAACAAATAACTTCAGTGATATAATAACATTGACGTGACTCCATTTCTAACAATGACTGAAACATAAAACAGTTTCTGGATGAGCTGCAGTAATTTTCAGAGTAGAAAATCTTTGATAAATCCTTACCCTTCAATCCCCCTTTACTAGGTCCCCTCTATCATCCCTCATATGCACACATACATTCACATACTACAGTCATATATCACAGGCATGCACTTTACCCTGATCCTTTGAACTTCATGTTTCCTTGCCATGTTGATATCCCTATAAGGAAGTAATCAAAACACATTTAACATACCAAGTTCTTTAGGATTCAAAAACATTACTACTCTTTCATTACTAGTGGGATACAAAATGGTATAGCCACTTTGGAAACCAATTTTACAGTTCCTTACTGTGTGAATATGAGGTGCCCCAAAGCTCCTGTTAATGTAGGAATATCCAAGGCAGATTAGTCCATCCTCATTTTAACGAGCCAGTGGTAACTGTAGGCACGAGGGGTATAGACAGAGGAGGTGGGTCATTGGGGGGCATACCCTGGAAGGGTGCATCTTCCCTGTGGCCTCTTCCCTACACACACACACATTCTCTCCCTCTCAGCTTCCTGACCCTTCCCCCATGCTGTGCTGCCTCACCTTGGGCCCAGAGCAATGGAGTCTGTCATCTATGGACTAAGACCTCTGAAACTGTGAACCCCCAATAAACTTTCCCTCCTCTAAGCTATTCTTGTCAAGTATTCTGCTCACAGTGACACAAAAGCTGACTAAAACAGAAATTGGTACCAGGAATGGGGTTGCTGCTGTGACTAACTTGATCATGGGGTTCAGAAATCTTTCAAAATGGTTTGCAGAGGAATTTGGAAGAGTGTGAAAACAGACTGGAAAAGCCTTAGAATGTAGTAAGTAGAGATTAATGGGCAATTCTGGTAGGAACTCAAAAGACCAGGATGCCCATAGGAGTGTAGACTGTTTATAAGGTTTCAGAAGGAATTGAGACCTTTACTGGGAATTGGACTAGAGACCACTGATGTATGCTTTGCCCCTGTCCCACAACTTTGTCTGAGGTTGAATTTAAAAGTGATGGACAAATTAATTTGGCAGAGGACATTTCAAGGCACCACAGCATTAGTCAGTGGCACAGATATTACTGGCAGCTTCTATCCAGGCTTACTGTGAGAAATAGGAGCAGAGAAAAGAGCTAAAAGATTTTAAAAACATGGAGTTTGGCCAGAAAAGTTCATATAAAGCTGGATCCAAGGAAGGGATGCTTGTTACAGAGATTACAGTTGCTAAAGAGATGCTAAGTACATTGCACAGAAACAAAAGGAAAGATGCTTCAATAGCATCTAGGAATTTGCAAGACCACACCCATTACAAGCTCCAGGGTACAAGAGAAAATTCCTTTGAGAAGGGATCATGGAGGTGCCTTGTTTGAAAAGGGTTGGGGGGGTGCTAGAAGTTGTTTCACAATGCTGAGCCATGGAACCACTCAGAGGCCACTGCAGTCATGATGCCAGTAAGCCCAGGTATTGTGTAAACTGGCAACAGACCCTGGTATCATCCACATGGTACTATTTCTGCAGAAACACAGGATATTAGAATTAGGTAGTCATGGAGTCTTCCACCAAGATTTTAGAGGAAGGCCTGGGAAGTCAGGCAAAGTACAGCAGGGTTGGAGTCCCTGAAGGCAGCCTCTGAGCATGCAATATATGAAGTTGTGAAGGTGATACCAAAGCTGGAATAGAGACTCCAGGAATTAAGAGATGCCAGTAATGTGGATGGTGGACTGTCTGCCCCCCGCCACCCCCCAAAAAAAAGAAAAGTTGCTGGCTGCAAAGAGAGCCAGGCTAAAAGAGAGCTCCTGGGCACAGCAACCAGCAAGACCAAATGGGCAGGGCTGCCCAAGCCTCTTGGAGAGCACATCACCCAGTCGTGTGACATAGATGTTGTACATGGAGTTTCAGGACCCATTTGCCCAGCTGGGTTTCAGTCTTACTTTGGACCCATCCCTTCTTTCTATACCACTTTTCCTTCCTTTTTGAATGGGAATGTTTATTCTATGCCACTGTATGTTGGATATATGCAACTTGCTTTTGATTTTTACAGGGGCTCACAGCCAAGAGTTTGCCTTGAGTTTCACAGGAGACTTTGGACTTGGGCAATGCGTAAGGGACTCTTGGGGATGGACTAAATGCATTTTGCAGTTTGTGATATGGACATGAATTCTGGGAGGCCAAGGGCAGAGATGGATATGAGGTGTCTCCAAAAAGCTACTTTTAATGCAGGAATATTCAGAGCTGAAATTATTGAATTATGAGAACTATAACCAAATCAGTCCATCCTAGTTTGAATAGGTGGTAACTATAGGCAGATGGGGCATGGCAGTAGATCACCGGGGGCACACCTTGGAAGGGTGGGACTTCCTGGTGGCCCCTTCCCTACTCTCTCTTTATTTCTTAACTGCATCATAAGCTGAGCAGCTTTCCTCTGCTGGGCCCTTCCCACATGATGTGCTGCCTCACCTTGGGCCCAGAGCAATGGAGTCAGCAGTCTATGCACTGAGCCACTGAAACCAAGCCTAAATAAACTTATCCTCCTGTAAGTCATTCTTGTCGTGTATTTTGGTCACAGCAACACAAATGCTGACCCTTCCCTTCTGATTCAGCAATCACGCTCTTTAGATTTGCCAAAACTCATATCACCACATGAACTTACACATGGAAGTTTTTAGAGAAGCTTCATTCACAACTGCCAAAACTTGGAAGCAACTTGTCCTTCAGTAACTGAATGGATCAATAAACTGTGGTGCACCTCCATACAATAGAACATTAGTCAGTAACAAAAATAAAGAGGTCATGGCAAAGGAAACGATCAGTAGTGAAGAGACAGCCTAAGGAACAGGATAACATCTTTGACAGCTATTCATCTGACAAACAATTGTATCCAGAATATATCAAGAACTCAAAACATTAAACCACCAAAAAACAAGTCAGTCAATGAATAAATGGGTAAAAAAAACTGACACTTCTCAAAAGAAATTCAAATGACCAATAAAACTATGAATACTCAATACATTTAGACATTGAGGAAATGCAAACCCCCCCCCCAAAAAAAAGGAGTGAGATTCCATCTCACCCCAGTCAGAACAACCATTGTCAAGAAAACAAAAATAACAAATGCTAGTGAGGATGCAGGGGGAAGGAACCCTCATACACTGTTGGTGGCAATGCAGATTAGTACAACCACTATGGAAAACAGTATGAAGGCTCTTCAAAAAATTTAAAAATAGAACTACCATATGATCCAACTGAACACTCCTGGGATCACCGAAAGGAATCAAAGTCAACATAAAGATAACTGCATACCCATGATTACTATAGCACTATTCACAAAGATCTACTTTAAGAACCAGCCTAGATGCCCATCAACAAATAAATGGTTAAAGAAAATGTGGCATATATACATAATGGAGTATTACTCAGTTATAAAGAACAAAAAAATCATGTCATTTACAAGAAAATGGGTGAAAGTGAAAATCATCATGCTAAGCAAAATAAGTCAGACTAAGAAAGATAAGTATTTCACGTTTCCTCTCATATGTGGACTCTGGGACACTAAAGACACTAATTAAATGACAGTAATGATAATAGAATGGGAAATTAGTAGAGAAGAGCAAGCAGATCAGAGGAAAGAAAGTAGGGAAGGAAAGGGAAGTCACTAGAGAATAAGGTTGATCAAATTGTGTACATGTACAAATATGGCATAATAAATCCAGTATAATTACTAACTATAATCAAGTACAATTATTAAGCATAATTATACTGTACTAATGAAAATGTATAAAATGTTATATGCATGTGTGAAATTGTCAAAATGAGCCCCATTATTATGCACAATTAATATGTGCTACTAATTATAATTCTAAAAGATTCACCAAGTCAAAAATAATTAATATGGTATGTTCAGTAAGAAACTTTAAAAAATAAATAAGCCATTAAGCCACAAAAATATGTGGAAGAAGCTTCAACGCATATTACTAAGTGAAAGAAACCCATCTGAAAAAATGACATACTGTATAATTCCAACTACATGATGATCTAAAAAAGCAAAACCATGCAGAGAATAAAAAGATCACTGATTGACAGAAGTTTGGGAGGACAGAAGAATAAACAGGTGGAGCTCAGTGGATTTTTAGGAAAGTAAAAACTCACTACTGTGAATGACATCAGACTGGTAGATATTCGTCAATTATACACTTGCCCAAATTCACAGAATGTACACCACCAAGAACAAACCCAAACCAAGGGCTTTGGGGATAACAATGTGTCCATGGTTTATCAATGTTAACTGCAACAAACAGCCCTCTCTGGTGGGGGATGGTGATCACAGGGGAGGCCATGGGTGGGAGCGGAGGAGAGCTGTCAGCACTTTCAGCTCCATTTGGCTGCACACCTAAAAAGGCTCTCAAGTCTACTAGTTTATAAAAAGAGCATAACTAGGTTTTATTTAAGACTTGTTTTAGGGGGCTGGGGTTGAGGCTCAGTGGTGGAACGCTTGCCTAGCTTGTGTGAGGCACTGGGTTCGATTCTCAGCACCACATTAAAAAAATAAAGACATCGTGTCCATCTACAGTTAAAAATATTTTTTTTAAAAAAAGAGTCTTGCTTTAGAAGTCAAATGAATTTTGTTATAGCCTTATAAAGGCAGTTTGCCTTCAAAAATATTAAAATCAGAGAACATTAGTACTGTCGAAATGTTGCCCTAAGGCCAGCTTTTAAGTCCAAATAGCAAAAGCTAAGAACTGTGCAGAAAAAGACAACTAAAAAATAAAATCTTACCACACATTCTAACAACCTAAATTTTTCCATTTAACACAGTATGAAAATCTCTAGCATTGGGCTAAGGGTGCACCTCCAAGGCAGAGAAGGCGCTGAGCATATGCAAAGCCTGGGTTCAATCCCCAGCACCAAAAATATCAAAGGAAGAACCACTAGCATCACACTACAATGGTTAAGATTCAGCTAGCTACCATATATTTAAAAAATAAATAAATAAACAGGAAGAAACAAAACACCTGACCCCCAAAAGGCTGGACTCAACCCACAGACCGTGAAGTCCAGGGGTGTTACCAAAAGTCCTAAGGATCAAGACTGCAGTCCCAGGAGGTGAGAGGGATCCAGGAGGCCTTAGCTTCCTTTGGGAGGACCAGAGCAAAGTCGTGAAGGTGAAGGCAGTGGTGCTGAGCTTCTGTGGACTCCAGGTATCCCAATCTGCAGCCCAATCCATCCCACCTCTTTAGCAGCAAATCAAAAACAGGTATCTACATCTCCACTGTCCCCTTCTCTGGAAGTGGATCATGGATGAAGCCTGGAAACTGTATCTTGATACCTTAAATATCATTGGTGGGAGGAAAAAGCAAGTAAAATTTAACAAAAAAAAACAAAAAACATTTTCATGGCATTATCATAGTGAGATATCCTGTCATTACAAACTGACTACAGAAATAAAAATCTTTTTCTTTCTGTTTGGCAGATTCTGTGGCATCTATTGTAAAGACTGTTAACACTGGTCATTTATTTTAAGTAAAACTACCTGATCAATAGCTTTGACAATTCAGAAATTCACTTTTATCAATGTCTCAAATGCTGATTACTCTACAGAACTGACTTGTGCTAACTAAACTCAACCAAGCTGGTTGTTATGACATAAACAACTCCATGTAAGTTTCCAGCGAAAGCTATTTTTGTCAAAATAATGGGAGCAGATATCTGCCCAGGGCAAGTCCTCACTGAAGACCAAACTGCAGATCAGAAAGCTGCTTGTCTTTAGAGAACTGAAGCAAGTGAGATTCCAGCATTCTTAGGCAACAGTTCTACCAAATAATGGCAAAATGCCCTCCTCTGCTCTAGCAATAGATCTCTAAAAATAATCGACTAAAATTAGAGCAGCCTCTCTCCCAGAGAGTGGGACAGAAATGAAAATTTTTATTCTTCATTCTCCATCTTTAATACTCCTTACATATCTCTAAAGCTCATTTTTACAGTTCCTTACATTAATTACATGCCATGATCCCCTTCATCTCACAATGCTGCCTTGAAACATTTAACAATATAAGAATGAGTTAAAATTACTCCATCTATTAAAGGTTTAATTTTCCCATCTTGGCACCAGACTTTGGGATTTGAGGGTCCTATCTCATTAATTTAGCTTTGTGGCTTAAGTGTATTTTAAAAAACACAACTAACATTCCAATGTGATATACACCTTTCTAGTTAACGCCTTATCTCCAAATGTAGAAAATCATAGAATCTATACGGAACAGCAAATTCCTATTATAAATAACCTTTCTGAACCAATCTTTTATAATTTCAATGTGTATAAGACACCAAGGAAAAAAGTACACTAAGGCACACACACACACACACACAAGCAAACAAAAAGCAAAAAACAACTCTTAAAGATTAACAAAATGACCCTAAGTACATGTATAAAAAATTAAAAAAAAAAAAAAAAAGTTACACAAAACACATTAACTCCAGAGAGAAGACTGGTAAGCGCCAGTCAACAAAAGAACAGTGCTGAGAAGCAACTTGACTGTCAGGGAAGAGACTACAGGAAAAAGGCATTCTTACAAAGTTGCTACCACAGCCTCCCAGCTCCAAAACAACACTCGATTTTCCTCTGGGGTCACAGTGTAAAAAGAAAATGCTATTGAAGTATTCTGCCAGGTACTTTAAAGAAATCCCTACTTCTGTAAGATTTAAGGCAAATGTACATACTTTTCAAAAATCTAAGAGACGCACAGGAGCAGTCTGGGTTTGAGACTATTTCCATTACCTTGTTCTTTCTTCTGCTTTCTCTAATTAGGTAACCATAACCCCCACTATGCTCCAAAATGTTTTTTTTTTTTTTTTCGTTTTGGTACTGGGGATTGAACTCAGGGGCACTCAACCACTGAGTCACATTCCCAGCCCTATTTTGTATTTTATTTAGAGTCAGGGTCTCACTGAGTTGCTTAGCACCTTGCTTTTGCTCAGGCTGGCTTTGAACTCACCATCTTCCTGCCTTAGAATCCCGAGTTACTGGGATTACAGGTGTGCACCACTGCGCCTGGCTCAGAGTAGCTCTTAATTATGACAGTTCCCAAACGAACTCACGAAGCACCCTCTGGGTTACTTCTAAAGACCTTAATGAAAAGGACAAGTCACCAGGTAACAACTAAAGTCAACAGGACCTTCCTCATCTAGTTGAGTATGAAGTTAAACTATTTTTCTGAGTTTAAATATTTAGGGCAAGGTATTAGAGGATGAGGGGCACACCGGGGAGTCTAAGAGAAAAGGTGAACTTTTATTGCACATGTACGAGTGATTTTTGCAAATGCCAAATGATTTTCCATGAAATTTTTTTTTAATCAAAGCTTCAACAGTTAGTGGTAAAACCCACAATATTACCGAGTTATCCACATGATAAACTGACAACTCAGACATTGTCTAATCTACCGATTCCAGATGTCCCCATGTACCAAGAGGCTCAGAAACTGTTACTGAGCTGTCAGAAGTAACACAGCACAAGAAGGAGCGTTCCCTCACATCTCTCATTCTTCATAAAAAATAAAAAAATTTTAAAAATCCCATGACAGCACTCTTCTATTCCTTGTTGCTAAAAAATAAAAACAACAAAGTTCAATAGGGTAAAATATCCCTCTTCCCTAGTCAGGGGCAAAGGCTAATCAATGAAAGGGAGCTGAAAGCCTTAATTAATATGAAGAGTGCCTACAAGCAATGCGGCAAGGGCTTCCAAAGGGTGGATGGATTCCTCACTTCCATCCATTCTTCCACTAGGAAGGCATATTTATAGGTGCACCCACAGAAAGGAGCTGCTCAAGAGAGAAATTAAAGTTTCCTCTTTACTCGCTACTGTAAGATCTGGTAAAATGACAGAATGAGGCTTTATGATACATTGCTTATGACAGCTGAACAAACTTTTATAGAAATTGGCCAGACAACATGATGTCAAATCTACCAATTCCAGATGTCCCCATGTGCCAAGAGGCTCAGAAACTGTTACTGTGTTATCTGTAACTCTTCCTCTCCATACGGGAGGCGCTGGAATTCACAACCCAAATGTCTCAAGCACCCAGAATTTGAGGATTTGTTTGAAAGGGAATGAAATTTTTGAAAACTCTCCCAGGATATGAGAGCACTTTCCTCCATCAAGTGCTTGTAGCTATTCCTTCCAATCCACTGTACCACACAATTAACCACATGCCTGAAAAGGCTAACTCTGGAAGACACAAACTCCCTGTCCCTCGGGGGAAAGAGAAGGGAGGAGTCCAGATCACTGGTATCCACAATGAAAAAAATTCCACCAAGCAAATCATGGTTGAACACTTGGACCATGTCCAACTCAGGCAAAAGTTGATATCTGATTTAAATAGAGCATGTGTATCTCCTCCATGCTCCTCTACCACACAAGAATCTAGATTAAACTCCACAATCAGTACTTTTAGTTTGACACCATCTAATCCTTTTTTAAAGTTTTCACATATATTTGATTCTTAAGTCTAGTATAGAAAAAATGTGTTTTGGATAATAGTAAATGAGACAGAGAAAACACAGATGAAAAGTGAATTTAAAAGAGCAAAACTCCAGTTGTAATGCTCTTATAAGAAAATTCTGCACAATGATGTCACAAAGACGTCAAGCTCACTCTGTCCTCTCATCTGCATCACTCCAAAGATATTCATTCCCCCACACATACTGTCCCACACCTCCTAGTTCTAACAGTAACATGGAAAGATTCTCTCCCACCATTTCTCACCTTCAAGCGAGACACTCCCTCTGGAAATGACCATCCCCATAAGGGTCTCTGCAAAAGGAATACAATGTCGAAAGCAAGTGGAAGAAGGGACTCCTTACTGTCCACTCAGGACCTCTGAGGGAAACAGAGATGTACACAACAGTCAGCCAGGACTTCTGAAGTCCAGGGTATTCAAAGAGCTCTCTGGAGATCTTGCAAGGCCTACTTGAATCAAATGTCCCCAGACCCCACAGTCTTTGGAATGTGCTGTAACAAGATTTCATCAAGGTCAGTTTGCTGATCAGTCACATTATCACAAATGGTGCCCCTAGAAAACAGACTTAAGAAGAGTTCAGAAAGTCTAAACTTTACATAAAAAAATCAAACTACCTTTGTGCTATTATTTGTTTTAACCTACAAGCTAAATAGTTCCTTTAATTTTCAAGAGCCAATTTTTAAAAATATACTTTAAAAAGCATAAAATCCTCCATGTTCACCACACCTCTTAACTATGACTAAGAATTCTATGACTAAGAATCTTTCTCTCCCCCACCCACCCCCCCCCCAACTTCCAATAGAGAGCCTTGAGACAGGTTTCCTGGATCAGCCTTTTGTGAAACAAAATAACCAAAACTAGCTTCCTGACATATAAAACACATTTCCTAAACAGCCATCTTTACATGTACTGTTACTTTGTATAGTGACACAGCAGGTGGCAGGCTGGGATGCAACAGGAAATGAGAATGAGTGTCTCCCACGCACTTGCAGACCACCAAAGGGACATAGGAGCGCAGGATTCCACATCTCCCCCATCCCACGGCCATCATCTGTAGGACTTCTCTTCCTTTAACTCACCCCTGCCCACTCTCAGTTACCCTTCCACCTGTCTGGCAATTCTTTATATATTAATCAAATCTGACAAGAGTGACATTACAGTGGGGGAATGGAGAACTATTTTGAGAAAGACCCCATTGAATGCTAGTACAAAAAAAACTAAAAACTTAATCTCCTTCAGCCTTAAATAAAAAATATCAATAGTTCAAGGGATGGTTTTAACTCTCCTTTCCTAACCACTTCCAAGTAAGATATAGATATAATACTTATTCTAGTTTTTAAAATGCAAATCTAGTCATTTCATTCCCTTGTTCAATAATTTCACAAAGCACTTTGGGAAAAAAAAAAAAAAAAAAGATGGCCAAGTCTAAGAGCCTCTTAACTAATTCTCTACACACCCCACCATCCAGAACCTCCGTTTATCTGTCCGCTCACCACTACTTGAATAATTGTTGATGGAGGGTCCTTGTGCCTGGGCACTGTGCCACCCCACCAGGCCATTCTCTTTTGGGGCTCGGTACCTTTGCCATGCTGTCTACCTGGAATGGCCCCATGACTTTTCTCCTTTTCCAGTTTGATTTTCCACTGGTGGTAGCTACCTGGAGAAGTGCTCTACAAAGCAAGCTATCCCAGGAAGCAATACTGAGATTGGCAAAGACATGACATGGGCTGGGGTGGTGCCAGGAGCACTCGGCTCTCCCCTCAAACTCAGAGTGGCTGCTGCAGCTGGACTTACCCAGACTCTCTGGGATCTATTTCTATAAGCTGGGACATTCAAACTCTCAAGGCAGCTGGATTATACACTCACCTTCAGAAGGAAGCCGTCCCCAACACATGGGACCCCAGATCTCTCCCCAGGCTTCCTAGGTAACCTGTCTTCCTCTCCTCCTCCAAACCCCACTGGAACAACACAATAAACAGAAGAGTGTGCACCTCCAAAGGAACTGCAATCTGCTTGAGGACAACAACTGGACATTGTTCCGGAACCTCCCGCTGCACAAGTACAGTGGGACATTAAACTACATTTTTAAGTGATGAGGTTTTTAAACCTTGACGAATAGCCACCATCTGTCTTGCTTTGAACATGCATTAGCACAAGAGATAACAAAACACCATGTTTTTGGTTTCCACACATATACAAAAAGATTTTGTAAATATGACAAAAAACACTAGTTAAAAATGCCTTTATGTCAGTATACAGAAGTACCTGGAGTCCTGACAATGAGCCTAAAACCACTCACTGAGCTGTTTAGAAGTTGCTGTAATATGCATTACACTAGGCATAGGCCAGTTTGTGATAGGAAGATACATACAAGTTTTAAAAATACATAAACTAGGGTCCATGATTTTCAAAATTTAAAAAAAGAAAACAAAACTTATCATCAGTTCAGTCCCTAAATTAAATCTTCCTAAAATGGGAATAATTTTAACCTTATTGGTTCCCTAAATTAAATCTTCCTAAAATGGGAATAATTTTAACCTTATTTTTCCTAAAATTCAACCAGTAAGTGGTAAGGTTTCTTCTAGTAATTTGATCACCAAAGAGTAGCCTACCACCTGGGTATCATCTCAAATACTCCAAGCACCACAAGGCTGACTACCACATTTACAACAAGTTACTCCTGGAGAGGGCTTTGCTTTTTGGATTGAAAGATAGTAATGTCTAAAATGAATAATAGCTCAAGATTAAGGTTACCCCATTCTTGAGTGACACAGAAGACATCCGAGTCCCTAACACCCTAGAGTCCTCTTTTCCCTCTCAATAAGCTAAACCTGAAGTTTCCCAGGTTTTTCCGATTACAGAAACCCACACTTTGGTCTGGAGGGCTGGGTAACCAGGGACTGAACTCAGGAGCACTCAACCACTGAGACACATCCCCAGCCTTTTTTTGTATTTTATTTAGAGATAGGATCTCACTGAGTTGCTTAGCACCTCATTGTTGCTGAGACTGGCTTTGAACCCGAGATCCTCCTGCCTCAGCCTCCCAAGCTACTGGGATTACAGGCATATGCCACCATGCCAGGGTTCATGCTTTACATTTTGACAAACCCTTGAAATATAATTTTGAAAGCCTTTTAGGCCCCACATAGGCATTATCAAAGTAGAACAAGCATACTGTTGGATTCATTATTTCTCTCAAACATTTTCAGTCAGCACAATGGCTCTGAGACAGTATTTTCCAATTGTTGTCTTCAAGGGAATCTTTAATTCCCTTCAATATTTTATAAGGGTCCTCCAGAGGAACAGAACTAATAGGATACAAACACAAAAATAATAAGGAATTGGTTCATGAGATTATGGAGACAGGCAAGTTCAAAATCCACACGATGGGGCTGGAGTTGTGGTGGCGCACTTCTGGGTTCGATTCTCAGCACCAAATAAAAATAAGTAAATAAAGATACTGTGTCCACCTACAACTAAAAATATCCACAGGGTAGTCCCTTAATTGAAGACTCAGGAAAAAGACAATACTACAGTTCAAGTCTGAATGTCATCTGCTAGCAGAATTCTTTCTTGCTGGGCGTGGGTGGGGAGTCTTGGTAAGACCTTCAATGATTGGATGAGGCTCATCTATACTATAGAGGGCCTCTGATTTGAATGCTAATCTCATTTAAAAAAAAAATACCCTCACAAAAAAATCCAGCATAGGGCTGGGGATGTGGCTCAAGCGGTAGCGTGCTCGCCTGGCATGCACACGGCCTGGGTTCGATCCTCAGCACCACATACAAACAAAGATGTTGTGTCCGCCGAAAACTAAAAAATAAATATAAAAAAAAAATTCTCTCTCTCAAAAAAAAAAAAAAAAAAAAAAAAATCCAGCATAATGTTCCAGCAAATATCTGGGTACCAGGACCCAGGCAAGGTGACACATAAAACCAACATACCTAAGAGTAGGACTGCTGGGTCATACAGTAACTGTTTAACTTGTCTGCCACCCTATCTAAGAAAACACTGTTTTCCAAAGCAGGTGCAGTATTTTACGTTGCTGCCAACAGTGAAGAGGGCTGCACTTTCCCCACACCCTCATCAGTGTCATCTTTTTGATCACAGCAACCTTATTGGGGATAGTGTGAGCCTCAGTGTGGTTTGGACTTGTGTTTTCCTAATGACTGAAGCTGAGCATCATTTCATGACCTTGCTGGCCATGTGCATATCCTCCCTGAAGTAATGTCTACAAAAATCCTTTACCCATTTTTAAATTGGGTAAAGGATTTTTAGATTTTTAAGTTACCCATTTTTCTTAAGTCTGTATATTCAAGGTTCAAACATACCTGTTAGTGTTGTCATATATTCTGGATACTAGGGATCCTTCTCGTATATATGATTTACAATTCTTTTCCAATCTGTGAGCTATCTTTTCACTTTTTTTTTTTTTAATTTTCTTTTAGTTGTAGAAAGACACAATATCTTCATTTTATTTATTTATGTGGTGCTAAGGATCAAACCCAGTGCCTCACGCAGGCAAGGCAAGCACTCAACCACTGAACTACAACCCCAGCCCCTCTTTTCACTTTCTTAATGGTGTCCTTTGAAGCAGGATAGTTTTTAATGTTGATGAAGTCCAATTTATCTGTTTTCTCACTGGCTGCTTGAGCTTTAGGCAACTTATCTAAGAAAACACTGCCTGATCCAAGGTCAGGAAGATTTACTCTTTTGCTGTCTTCTAGGAGTTTTATAATGTTGCCTCTAACTCTTAGGCCTTTGTGGTGTAAGGAGTCCATCTTCAGTCCTTATCACACGCACGAGGATATCCACTTGTCTAGCACTCTTGCTGAAAACACTATTCTTTCCCCATTGGAGAGAACATTATTCTTACTACAGTGACCATGGTGACCTGGCGGTTTTGATACCACTGGTCTGGGAAATCGGGATGGATATAGGACACAATGGTGATGTTACTGATGAGAATTCTTATCATTTTTAAATCAATTTAAACATTTAAACATTAATCTTCTTAGCAAACTCCTACACATCCCTCAAGAAGTTAAACCTTTTCTAATACCCCTTGGTATCCAGAGGTGTACTCTGAACATTCTTCTCATCGAACTTATCCAACTGCATAAGAGTTCCCCACACAGGAGCTTTCTGGGCTTAATCCCTGGAAGGCATATATATTCAGAGCTTCCTGTAGTACCTGGCACATACCTAGCTTTCAGCAAGTATCTACTCTATCAATGAATATTCAAAAATCATGTTGAGAATACAGTTTAAGATGTAGGAATACAAATACTTTTTTTCACCTTTGCTAATTCCTACTCTCCCTCTAGGAATTGTTTTTTTAAAAAACTTGGAAGTTACCTTTTGCCCGTTATTCTTTCCATTATCTGAAACACAAATATTCAAATGTATCATGATTGGTAACAATAACAAGTGCTAACACTGGGTCTGCATGTGTCAGGGACAGTTCTAAACCCACTGCAAGTATCTCTTCATTTAATCCCTCCTAAGAACCTTCCAAAACAGGGAGTATTACATTTTAAACATAAATACTGAGAGGAAAGCTGGATATGAACCCAAGAAACTGGGCTGTAAAGCCCTCAAAGATTTTTCCCCTAAGAGTCTACTCTGAGTTCTGTCAATTTTTCCCATTCAAATCCAATCAAGAAAGAAAATTCTAATTACATTTAAATATGCTCCAGTCTATTCCCAAGGAAAACACTAAGGATATGTTTTAAACCTTGAAAAACAAAGTAACATGTTAAAAACTATATTGTTTCCATATACAATCTAATAAACATGTACCAGTTTACTGTCAACGAAACTTTGTGGGCATTTTGTGAAAAAGAGACAAAGAGATCATTAACAGGAACTAGCAGTGGAAATTTTCTAATTAAATACTCTCATGGGCTGAGACCCTAAGTTATAAAGAACTTTTGAAAGTGTGTGGAGTAGGAACAATATATGTAGAAAACAACAAATATAAATTTTATCCACAGTACTGAAATTTCTCAATATTGCACTAAGACTGGGTCAAGATGCACATTAATATAGATGGAAAATGATGAGGTGGGAAAGCCAGTACTGTTCTGTCCCAGAAATTCAATGACATATGGGAAAATCAGACACTGAGGTAATGACAAAAGGTAGAAAGAGAATGAAATAACTTGTATGTATCTCCTTATTCCAGAAATACCATGTCTTGCGCACATGCATAACAAATATGTTCAGAAAATTATTTTTCAATGTTGTTACTTTCATAACTGTAAAAATAGAAACACTGACCCATAATCCCTTATCCTCAAATCTGAAATCTGAAAAGTTCTATAAATCAGGCGATGCCGGGTTCTATTTTATTTTTTTTCTTTTAAATTAGCAGCAAACTCCTTTGGCAGGAAACTCATTTGTAGCCAAACCTGACCTGAAACAACATGGAGCTATTTATAGTCATTATCTCACCTAAGTGTGGATTTTTCTATACCTCACTGTGGAATGAGTCATGTGTTCAATTATGGATGCTTGGCTAAACACTGCTGGGGGGTGGAGAACACAATACAAAGTAAACACCTTCCATCACTGTTCTAAAAACCTAAGAACCTGTGAATTCTGAGATGCATTTTGCTCCAAGAGTGTTGGCTACATGACTACAGACCTGCAATAATTAAATACCCACTTTATTTAGTGGTTGTGAGGATAATGAACATTCAGTACTAGCACAGTGTTTGCACACAGTAGGTCTGCACGAGGCATGAGTGGCTGCTGCTAACCCTCCCAGACAGATCTGAGGAACACTAATATCCCTAAACCTTTCTAGGTTTGATTTCTTTATTCCCACCTCAACGGAGGTACTTAACCTACTCCTTTACTTATATACTATAAGTGAGTGCTGGCTTATTATTTCTTACCTTTGTAATATCCTAGGTGCTACTTCAATTTACCTTTACACTTCAAAGTCATTTAAGTGGATGAAACTGGGACAACAGTACTCAGTGTCATTACACACACACACACACACACAACCTTGGAATGGGTTACCCAGGAAACTGTAACATCATCTTAGGCAAAAAGGTGTAGCAAAGCCTTTCTTGAAAAAAATATATCCCATTTTCAATTTGGTACTAAGAAATTCAGTACCACCAGATACTCTTAATCCAGCTCCTAAGCCTCTTGAAGGTTCCTAGGAAATAATTCCCATATGCCTTGGGAGCTCAGGTTAGTTAGCAGCCTCCAATCCACTCACTTTTTGGGAGATTCATCCGAAGCAACAGTGACAGTGAAATCTCTGCTGCCATTCATCTTATCAAATCATCCAAAAATGGATTTTCCAAAGTCCTATCATGATACTACCAACACTGTAAATATTAAGGTCAATTTTCAAAAAAGATAATTTCAGACAAAACTGAAATATATTATAGATCAAAGATTTTTTTCTTTTTGATATCTGAGCAAAATCCCATAGCAAATCAGAAACTCATCAATAATTAGGCAAGGTCCTAGTTGTGAAATCCCTGAGAGTATGATCTGCCTTAAAGCTTTTCTAGGAAATACTGTTCCATTTCTAGAAAATAATGTTCCATTTCAACAACAATGGTATCAAAACAAGAAAGAAAACTCACCATGCCCTCTTAGAATGTACTTAACCATAACCCATGACTTCAGAAAAATTACCTGCCAGTGACTAAAGCACAATAAACCAAACACTGTTCCAAGCTATGCTTTTTCAGGACACTTCAGTTAACCTTCACGCAGCCCCCTGAGGTCACAATATCACTCATATTGTTGAGTTTTTCAATTACAATATTCCTTTAAAAAAGGAAGAACAAATTAAAAGATGCTAGACTTTTATACCATTTTCCCCAATAAACAATGCCAAGTATATTCAATAGTACACTTGTACACAAGGCCATAAAATGAAAATGACAGAAAAGAAATAAGAAACTAAAACACGGTATAAATATAAATCTATAATAATCAATATGATAATGATAGGTTACCATGTAAATGCCACTACATTCCAGCTACTACAAAGGAGTTCTGCAAGCATTCTGTCATTTAATTATTAAAGTAGCCTAATGAAATAAAACTTCCCTTTATTAACATGGAAACTGAGACTCAGGTTTAAGAAATATGACCAAAGTCACACAAATTATAAATGGCAGAGCTGGAATTTGAGCCCAAATCGCCCAGCTCCAAATCCTTGGCTCTTTAAATAGCATCTGTCGTAGTAAGTAAAAACTTTGTATTCTTCAAAGAGCTCTGACCTTCCACAGACATCCACTGAATGAAATTTAATTTTTAAAATATTTGCTTAAAATCTTATAATTAAAAATACACTCCGTAATAGCTAATCCTATGGATCATCTTGGCTAGGATATGGTGGTGTCCAGCTGTTTGGTCAAACAATAGTTTAGATGTTGCTGTGGATGTCTTTTTAGATGTGATGAGCACTGAAATCAGTAGACTCTGCATAAAGTAGATTAACCTCCATAATGTAGATGGAACTCGTGTAATCAACCAGGGGCCATATGAGCAAAGATGGAGGTTCTGGAAGAAGGAATTCTGCGTAGCCATAGTTGGGGTCCTCTGTGTTCCCTAAAGGTCCATGCATTAAGCACCTGGTCCCTAGCTTGGCACTATTGGCGGGGGGTGGAATTTTAAGAAGTGCAACCTAGTGGGAAATCTTCAGGTCACTGGAGAAGTGTCCTTGAAGGGGACTGAGGGACTCTGGTACTCACCTTTCTCTTGCTTCCCAGCCATGAGGCAAATGGTTTTGGCCCGCCATGCATTCCTGCCACCATGCACTACCACAGGCTCAAAGCAACAGGGCCAAACGATGATGGGCTGAAACCTCTGACACTGTGAGCCAAAATAAACCTTTTCTAAGTTGATTATCTCAGCTATTTGTTGCAGTGATTGCAAGCTGACTGGCACATGCCTCCAAGTGCAAAACAAATACTGGCCAAGTTTTCAGACTCAAAATGGCAACATCCCTACAGATTTGCCAGCCCCCAGTCTTAAGATTTATCTCAATTCCTTAAGATAAATATGTGTTACACACACACACACACACACACACACACAGAGTTTCTCTAGGGAACACTGACTAATACACACACTTAATACATTACATATAAAAAATTAACCACCAAATACATTAACTTGCACAGACAAGTCTATTTTTATATAGACCTTGGAAAACCTCTTCATCTCTGCAGTATATCTGAACTTATTTAATTAGGTAGGTCTTAGTTCTGCTTTGTCTTCATGCGAATTCAGTTTGGAACATGTTCACTTGTTTAAATTTTATTTTTATTTTTTTATAGTTGTAGATGGACAGCATGTTTTATTTGTTTATTTTTATGTGGTGCTGAGGATCAAACCCAGGGCCTCTCATGTGCAAAGCAAGTGCTATGCCACAGAGCTACAGCCCCAGCCCACTTGTGTAAAATTTTATAAGCACATCATGATTACTACACTTATATGCCACACTCAAATGCCAGGGAAGGCTCAAACACACCTGCTCACCTGAAACATGCACCTACCACAGTTAAAGAGTCGATTCTACAATAATAAAGTTTACCCATTTTGCTTTACGATAATTGAATACAGATTTCAAGTTTCAGGCTTCACCGTCTTTTTGTGCTTAAAACTTGACAATAAAAATTTAAGTACTTTTAAGTACTTTTTCATTCAAAGTAAACTGCCATATCACAGAATGAGCTACAGGAGAGGCAAACATTATTCAAAGAAAGAAAAAACTGCATTGAACATGATGAATGAGCAAACTATTATGGAAATAAAATTAATAGCATTATCTCATTATACCACCCAGGGAAGATTCCAAGAGAACCCTGCGCATTTGATAAGTTCGTTTGATGTCTGAAATTGACTAAACTCTTTATAATGATTCAATTGCCCTGATGAAACAGATGTGCCTCTATCTTGCTTGTTTTTTTACCATGTTTCTGTGGAAACAATATAAGGGAGATTTATAGGTTATTACAGCAGACGATCTAAAGCAATGCTAGGAAAGATCACGGGGGTAGCACAGGCCCCATCAGAGCATCGCTGTCAGCATCTTCCAAATAGTAACAGAAGATGCCAGAGAGCTGTCGGTTTCACTGAGGCATCTCTGAAGGGCTTGCCTTCCCTAGTATCTATACCCATAAACACTCCTACATTTTTTTTTAATATCTAAGTTTACTTGTTCTGTGGCAATGTGCTCATTTGAATATTTCTAAGGAGGTTTTGGTTTAATTACTATTAACTATCTCTGAAATAAAATACATAGGCATTAAGTTACCTATCTTGCTGAATAAAGTCCAATCTCACAAGGCTAAGGACTGCAGAAAAGCGTCCATTGGACTCAACAGTCAAAACAAATTTGACTATTCCAAAACTTTGAAGAGCTGACAAACTTTTGATATTAAATAACCAAGAACGTCTTAAAATATTGTAAAGTATATTCAAGAACTGTTTTCTGCCAAACAATACTGAAACTGGATACGGAGGCACTCACCAATCCCTTGCCTACTTCTCAAAAAGAACTTCACTAAATAACATACACATCAGTAGATACAAGTAACTCAACTTTAAAACAGAATTTCCTCCTAATTATCTTTCAAGTTTTCTGGATCAGGGTAATCAAACACTGCCCTGAAATTTCAAAACAAGCTACTCAAAAACTTATTATTGAAAATTTTAGCATGTTCTGACAAGAATAATAATACTGAAGCAGCAAAGAAATCCTATTAGAATTCTGGTAGCTGTGTGACTTTGAACTGTGTGACTTTGAAATTTTGCAAATCAAATATACAGAAATAGGTCATAAGATGACACTTAACTATAGGCTGAAACGTGACTCTTGGCCTCAACTTCATGTGCCAAAAGCACACAACTGAACACCATCCTCGTCTGTTGTATGTGATGGAAGCCTGATTTCACGGGATGAAGGATTCTGTTCCCAAGAAAGTGTGGGAAACGTTGCGTGCAAATGTGCAGCCAACTGGCACCACCATCAGAAAAAGACAAAGAATTCCTTCTCTGCCATTTCCTAGTTATGCACATAGAGACAAATTAACTGCCCAAAGCCTTCATTTCCTCAGTAAAGTAGATTACTAATTTACTTTACCTGCTGGTGTAAGCATTCAAAATAAATAATTTGTGTAAGGCCCAAAGCTGGGAGAAAAACCACTTATTAGCTTTCCTTCCTTTTCGTTCATGGCTTATATGTTTTTTACCTCAATACTAAATACTAAAGAACTCATTAAATCATTTATTTTTCAATGTGGAAACTCACAGAGCAAAACAGATTTCTGATGAGAATCTGACATTTTTTGTAATCCATGGAAAAAGACCCTTCAGGAAAATCTCAAAGGAAACATAAAACTTTAAAAATAAAGGCACTAAAAAAAAAAAAAAACAAGGAAAAAAGACAGAGGTGCTATTTTCTAATAAGCACCGTCCACAAGAGCCATGTCAGGAAGCCATGTTGTAACAAGACTATAGGAACATCTTGTAAATGCCAAAGAGAACTGACAGACTATTACCTGAGTTTCCTTCTGGGCCCACAGCCCAAGAGAGGAGCCTGGGGCAGGGTGCTGGGGAAAGGAACCACCACCAAAACAAATTTCAAAAGACAAAAGTTATTCTGGAAAGAACTTTTATTCTTTAAAAATTAGAGTAGACAGTTTAGGATTTAATGGGCAGGACATGACCTTTGAAGGGGAAGAGAGGTAAAATTCTTGGCAAACCAAAACGTGAGAAACCTGAACAAGAACTAGTTTGCCAGAGCTTGGCAGCAGCTGTCCAAATGCATTTCTTCTTGCCTTTCTGGTTACATCACCCAAGTCCCAATCCCCGTTAACCCATATCTGGTATTACAATACTGTGCCCAGTATTCTGGGATCCAAACGTTTCCTCATTCCAGACCCCCCAGACCCTAGACTGAACTCCTGTAATTCTGCTATCAAACCATGTCACTTCTCTGACAAAGACTCTAAAATGGCTTCCCATCGAGGTACATCTCAATCTTCTACTTCATTCAAAGCCTGCCAGTCAATCTTACGCAAATCTCCCTCTCAATATGAACCTTCTTTCCAAACTGTCTCATTCCTCCCATCAAAGTAACTAAGTGTGCACCCTCATCTTTGCTCCTGCTGTACACCGACTTAGGATAACCTCTATTCTGCTGCTTTTCACGCAATCAGACAAGCATCCAGTGAGCACCTACTATATGCTTGGCACCAACCTCGTAGTAGCAATACAAAGATGACTAAGGCCTAGCCCTTGTCCCCAGGGAATGCAATGGTAATTAAATGAGTCAGACATGTAAACAATTTGTTAGGACACAGCTTGGTAACTGCCCTACACTGTGTACAGGGTGCTATGGAAACACAACAGGAGTGGTGATTCACAGGAGGTAAGAGACGGCAAAGCCTGCTCCAAGAGACTTCATAGAAAAAATGAGATCTGAGTAAGTCTTGAAGGGTGACAAACGGCAGGTGAGCATAAAAGGGGTAATTGCCATGTAAGACGAAAATGAACATTCCAGAAACTGCAGGAGATTCAGCATAACTGGAGTACAGTATGCAAAGTGGGAAAGGTACATCCCAAAGACTTAAACTTTTAGAGAAGCCAAGGGTGACTTTCAAGCAGTGACATGAGGGCATGTGAGGTTCCTAAGGGCTTATTCTAAAAGGACGCACCTCTCCAAGTCAATGGCGCCCTCCCTGCTGTTTCAGGCTTGTCTTCCCTCCTCACATCCCTCCCCGCGCTGGGGCTCAGAACAGTAATGGCTGTATTATCCATACTTGCTGCGACCTGGGCACAGTGACACACACTTCAGACACGTCATCTCATTTAGTCTTTACAACATCTCTAAGATAAAGGAATTCATTCAGAGAAATTGATCATCTTGCTACAATGTCACACATTTTCAAAGTAATGGATGGCATCAAAACCAACTCCGGATTCCAAGAGCTCTTTCCACGATGCCACACACAATCCTACCCTGCACTACAACCCTCCCTGTCCTCTCTCTGGTCCACCTTTGCGTCCCCTCCATTTTACCTATCTTGTAAAATGATGCATGACGAGTCTCTAAGCCCAGGGCTGCCCTTAATAAGCTGCTCACTTATACTGGCCAAGACTTAACCTGGCTATTACCTAAGATGAGATGAAGAATGAGATCACATGGCCTCTAAGATCACTTCTGTTATCTCCTGCTAAACATTCAGGGTTACTAATACAAACCACAAATGCTGGTGCAGAACTGGGCAAGAGGGCTGCTCCAGCCCAGGATGTCTGGTCCACCGTGACATAACTTATTAACAGCCCATCCACTGGCATGTATTTAGAACCTCTCTCATACCAAGAAGCCAAGCCTGAACTAACAAAATAATGCACCACGGAAGCCTCCCCTCTCACCTCTGGTTGGCTTCTTGCTCTGCTAGCACAACCTCCTTGAAGCAAGCATATTTGGCTTGTGAAGACTTGAACTAGAGGCCGATTCACTACCAGGTGAGTCTAAGAAAAGACACAGGTGAGGCTGCAAGGAACGCAGTGAAAGCAGTTACCCAGGTTACATTCATGGTAAACTGAGACACAAAACCTCAATAAACCCTGCCATAGTATAGCTGTTTTTCAAGAAAAATTTTGGGAGTATTTTTTTCCAATGAAATTATATGTTGCAGAACAGTTAGAAGCTGATGGATTTTACTCTTTGAAAACGAAGCATGTAAACATGAAGGTATCTTTTTGTTGGTAGCTTTTTGCAAGATTTTTTTCTCCTCTATTAATCATCTTCTCTCACCTGCCAGGGAAACCAAGTAGGTGGGTAAAAATTCCTGGATGCTTTCTGGAAGGTACTTAGAACACCCACACCCTCAGACATAAGGATCACTTCCAGTCTACATAAACAGTCTCAGGAGGGAATCTGGTCAACAAAGAACATCAGCATGAGTGAAGATAAAATATGTACCCAAGTCGGCGTTACAGGAGAACTGGAAGAACATATCTGAACTAGAAAACCCTAACCTGAATCCTTTACAATGTATTTGCTAATAATTCATTCACATGCCAGATTCTGAAACCACCAAATCCATCATTCAACACTAGTATTTTCTGGGGACAAAAAAATCACTATGGGTTTCTATTATGAAGTAACTGCAGAGAAGAAACAAGACAAGACTCAAATATAGACCTGATAAGCAAATTAACATAGCCACAGAGAAATCTTTATCACAAAAAAAAAAAAATGATGTGTTTATTTCAAGAAGCAGACAGACATAAAGATGTACAAAACTGCAAAGCATCATAAAACTAAATTGCCCCAATATGCCATGCCATGGGCATGGAATAAGATGGACCAAAAACTCCTATCCCTTCACACACATGATCAGCAGGCCGGAGATAAAATCCCTGCGCTGCCTCTTTCAGTACATTTCCAAGAAATCACATTTAGAACAGAAATGAAGCAGCCAATAGAGGTAGACTTTTGGAAAACTACATCATAGACAAAAAATAAATGTACTCCCGTGTTAAAAGAATGGGAGACAGGCTCTTTTTAGACGGCTCAAATATATTCAATGACATAAACTGATGGTTTATTTTCAGAAAGCAATGAAGCCTGCTATTATTTGCCAAACAAAAGCAAATCCTTCTAAGGATGACTTTTGATTATGATTCAGTTTCTTATGTGTTGAACTGCATATAAAAAAAAAAACATGAAATGTTTAATTAAGACACATAATATTTACATAAGAAACAAAATAGAAAAACTTCAATACAGATTAAGAGAAGGTTACACATATAATGGACATTTTTAATTCCCAACCCTGCCAGCTTGGGCTATAGTTTAGCAGCTGGTAAAATTTTTAAAGAAACTTCTATATGGTTTGGAAGTGGTTCAGGAAGCTTCCAGAGAGACAGGCTGCCCAAATTGGAGCCTTGCCTGCATCACAAACAAAACCTGTTCACCTATAAAGATGGCTCAGTAAGGGGTAAGGAATGAGGATTGACCAAGTAAAGTCCCTTGCCACATCCAGAAACTAGAAGGTGGGCATCAATGTGGCTCTGATGTATCAGTAAACACATCTGCTACTAGCAAACACCTTTTCTTGGCATGACGGAGAGAACAAGGTAAGAAAAACCAGCCTGTTTTTCTCTGAATGTCTCCTTTCCATTCCTGTGAGAAACAAGTGTGACAAACTCAAGAACTCAACCCTGCTCCAGTCTCTGGATCCATGGGTTTTTTGTTGTTGTTGTTGTTGTTGTTTGGTTGGTTTTTTGGTACCAAGGATTAAGCCCAGGGGCACTTAACCACTGAGCCACATCCCTAGCCCTTTTATTATTTTGAGACAAGGCCTCGCTGAGTTGCTGAAGCTGGCTTTGAACCTGCAATCCTCCTGCCTCAGCCTCACGAGCTGGTGGGATTACAGGTGTGCCCACGGTGCCTGGCTCCCAAGGGCTGTCAAGTGTTCCAGCCAGCTGTGGGCTCCCTGGAGGTACAGACTCTCTTATGAAGTTCACAGCAGATGCTCAATAAATTATGATTATTAATCTTGTGTTGTGGATTATAAACAAAATATTGTACTTACCAACTGAAGTAAAACACGTATATAGCTTGTGAGCAGGATGCAGGATGCAAACCCAGAAGAAGATCTCTGTGCCATAAGGCACAGGTCTCTGTATATAATCTCCTGTTTCTGGGATTTGAGAAATGTATCCATGTGTATGTGTGTGTGCATATGTGTGTGCACGTGCACACACAAATGTACTCACATGTGTTCTTACCGGCTCAAAAGGAGCCTGGTACACAGGGTGGTAGATAGAACACTAATTCAGAAGCAAGAAATCTGACCTTAGGCAATCACACCTCCCTGGAGATCAGTTTCCCAAAAGAGACAAAATTAAAGTGGTGGGTTAGATGACTCCAGAGGTTTCTGGGGACCCTTTATGCTGCCTCACAGGGCTGCTATGTGCCAAAACAGCAGTGGTGCTGCAGAAATTCAGGCAGAAGGTCAAGGTCAATAAGGAAGATGGGGGAACAGGAACTGAAGGATGGAGATGGCCCGAATCAGGCCTTTGAACTTGTCCAGCATACAAAAAATACACCATATTTTGTATGATTTTCCAAGGGAAAAGGATCTGTATATGAACCATGGGTACCAGAGGAGTGTGAAAGGAAACTGAGAGTAGGTCAATAGTGGGACAAGTCCTATCAGACCGCTCTGTGTTCGTATCTCATTTAATCCTTACAATCCTATAAGGGAAATACTGTACTATGGCTCACTTTTAATACCAAGGAAATTAAGGAACTCGATACCCAAAGAGACCTGTCAAAGATCACATGGCGGCAAGCAGCTAAAGCAAGACTGGCATGAGGTCCATTTGCAGATATAGCCCGTGCTCTTGCCACCACATGACATTTCTCTTTCACAACACTGGGCAGCCATACGAATGACTAGAATATAAAAATATGACAGTACCTAATGTAGTATATTTTTAAATTGTTCCCAACTAGACAACCAATTGTATTAAGATCATTAAAAATAATCAGTGATGTTTGTTTTATACCAAACACCACACAAACACTATTAATGTATTTATTATATTTAGTCCTCCCATCAAACCTATGTACTGGGTGCTATTATTGCCTCATTTTTGCAATGGGAAAACCAAGTGTTAAAGAGACTAAGTCACTCTCAGCAAGTGTCCAGAGCTTGGCTCAGTAATCACTAGTAAATAGCTGGACAGATCTGCCACCTCACTTCACAAACTAGTGAAAGGAAGGTTTAAGACAGAACCCACGAGGCCCTCACTAAGCAAAGGAATGAGATGGCAGAGGAGGCAGCCAAAGTGGAGCACAAGGAAGCAGGGTCTGGAAACTGGGGGAGCCACTCATGGCCTGTTCATGTCCCAATCAGTAAAAGGGAGGCTACACATTGCTTTCTGTAGTTTCAGAGCCAGTTATGGTATCTAGCACAAATAAATAAAATGTTCAATGTCTTTCAACCAAGAAAACTTCAAGCTCAGAGAAACTTCAGTAAGACATTATATATGATAATACAAAGTAGAATAACCTTGAACCCCTAAGCAACACCGTCTACTAAAATATCAAGAGACATATTTATCTTCAATTTATTCCCAATATAATCCTAGAATATCAACATCAAGTTGTGGTTTAGCATCTCTGTCATTAGAATGCTGGAAATGACCCCAGATTTTAGGAATGAATAATAAGTAGCATCAGTCCCCAAAGCCAAGAAGAGCATAAATGCATTTCACAGGAAGCCTTTTATTCTAAGAGAATCACAGCCTGCTACAGAGAATGGCTCTGTGTCCAAACCCTAAGGTGCACATCCTATCTCCCTCCAGACAGATGTGTGACCTCTTTGTGCCTCGGCTTCCTCCTCTGTAAACTGGGAACATTCACCATCCTGGATGGGTCATTCTAAGAATTAACGTAAGAAAAGCAACTTGGCACCACATATGACACATAACTACTACTCAATAAATGTTAGCTCTTAAGTGCTGGTGCTAACAATGCTAGTGCTTTGAATGCACCTAAAAATCAGTGACTTGGAAATGAAAACTGGAGGTAATAAAATTATTTAGGAGGAAACAAACCTAAAAAAAATAAATAAATAAGTCTGCCTTGGGGGCAGTGCTTTGACTTTGTTAGTGGTCATGATGAGAAACCAAAAGCTCTCCCTGAACAAAGACGAAAGAGTCCACCCACTTTATATTCCTTCTTAACAAGAAAATCTATGGTTTTCGTATGACAATTTTGACTTACATAATGTCTTCATAAAATGTGAGTGTTCTGACCAGAATCACACACCAATGCAATCTTTAAAAGCACTCATTCTCCCCAAGCTGATTAGTCTCAGAATCAAATCTTTAGCATATCAAACATCTACCTCAGTATTTTCAATTACTTTAACCTAAAAAAGAAAAGAAGGTCAAAACTGCATTTAAAAAAAAAAACTAAAAATTAGAACACAATAAAGAATAACAGGTAAAATAACAACAAGTCTTGACTTGAGAAACTTGTTTCTGTTTACACGTATTGACCAGGTGGCAACGTGAAACGTATGTCATGGTGGGCCACAGTAAAAAATATCTGGAGCAAACTCATCTATTTCGGAAAACAACTTTTCCAAGTTTTTACATCTAATGTGCTATAAAAGCTTAACAAAAGATTTGATTTACAGCATTTTTGTCCCATAAATTTAAACAAATAAATTCAGAAGTGACCGATCTTCCCCTTCCTGGACAGGAAGCAGGATTACAGAGAACCCCAGCCAACACTAGGAAGAACAGAGCAGCCATTGTGTGAGTCCCCTGCTCTTCTACCTGTATTTGCATAAGGAAACCCACAAGCTCTCAAGACAATTGTTCCTTAAGTTCCCTGCCTCTGTGCACATCCTCCCAGAGAATATTTATGTAGTTTTTTTTTTGAAAGAAGAAAACGCACATATAGAAAAGGTTTCTACTTAATCCAAATAAGTTAATGAACACTCTTACCCAATATTAATGAATAAGACCTTTTGTGTCAAGCTGTTTATAATCTACTAAGGGATATAATATATGATACACATCCCAAAAGCCAAGCAGACTGTGCTCAATGTGAGGAAGGAAAAGGGACAAAGAAATGAAAGATTTTTTTGAAAAAGAAAGAAACTGAAACAAACCTTTCAGTATGAGAATAACATTACTACAGTTTGGCAGAGACTGGAGGAGTAGAAGGTGCAATGCTTTGGAAGGAGGAAAGAAGAGTAAGGAAAAGGCATGGACGTGACACACCCATGGACAGGGGACCAGTTCACAGGTAGAGCACAAGAGAGTTCAGGCCCTGATGGCCACAGTGCAGAGTCTTAGGCAGCCACCTGGACACCAGCATTCTTGTTGACAGGTAATGAAAAAAAGGTTTTTGATTAGGGAGAATGGCAGGAACCCATGGACACCAAGAATCTGAACACAGCTTGTTTCCTTGGTTACTCTACTCCCGGCTCTGCTTGAGATCATCTTGCAGATGGGTCCCTGTACCTGACTCCCATTCAGAAGAAACACGGTATTAGCCAGAAGAATCAGATTCTTATGATAGTAAGAATAGATTCCTATGATAGTAACTCAGTTTGAAATTTCTGCCAAGCTCCAGTCTCACACAAAAATGCATAGCCTCAGGATACCTCTCCTCTCCCACGGCTCTCTAGCTGAAGCCAAAGGGAAGTGCACCTTCCGCTGGAAGACCACAGGTTCTTTTCCAGCAAACACTCCTGGAAGGAATAAAGGCCACTGCCCTGGGAAGGGGGGGCAGCGTATAACCCAAGCCTCCAACTCAGTAACCCAGAGACTCCCGCGCTGTTTTAATTTTCAATCACTGCATACCAAGCTACTCTAAAGTTAAATGACTTAAAGCAAACACCATTTTAATATCTCATGATTTTGAGTCAGGAATTTGGGGAAGGCTCAATTGGGTGACTGCTGCACTCGCACAGCACAGACTGATATCATCTGGTGGTATCCGGCTGGCAGCTAGGCTGGTCACGCCTAGTGCCTACGTGGGGATGGATGGAAGACTGGACACAGCTGGGAACACTCTTGAGCATGCCCACCCGTGTCCTCTCAAGCATGGTGGCCATAGAAAGTCAAACTCCAGGAGACAGACAGAAGCTTCCAATCCACTAAAGGCTCGGCATGGAACTGTCCCACCCTCACAGCTGCTATACCAGGTCCACAAAAGAGCTGCAGGCCAGAGAGTCCACAGGCACAGGGAGGAGTGCCCAGAAGCATTCCTAGCCATCTTTAATGCATCACAAACACCAAAACCAGAGCCGCATCCCGGGCAGCCATGACTTGCCAACTACTGAGTAACTTGAAAACTTAGATGAAGAAAAATTAATTTGACTACCCCAAGGAGAAGAAAGAAACTTTCAGAGCAAAAGATATTCTCATATCCTGCTACTCAAAGTTTAAGACTATAACACCCAAAGGCCATAAAATATTCATCCTTTTAATTCAGTAACTCCATCTTTCAGAATTCAATTTAAGAAAGCAACCAGAAAGATACATAAAAGTTAGGTAAATATATTAAAGAACTATTTACAATAGTCATAATGTAAAAGGAATTTACATTTCTAATAAGGGATGGATTAAATGTATAAATACAGATTATAAGACTAAACAACATAGTAAAGTTTACATGGAGATGAGCAGGTAGTAAAACCCTATACAATGCAACTCTGAAGCCTAACATTTGATAAAAATCAGATGGTAGGTAACACCACCTGGAGTGGGGAGTTGTATATGTAGCACTTAAGATGCTACAAGCAGTAGGCAAGGAGATGGAATTTAAAAGAATGATGTGCAGAAACACATAAAATGCCTCTCACTATAGATCCAATTTGCTGTTGATACTTCCCAAACTGTCCCTGTTACACCCAGGCAACTGACACAGTTTAATAGATGGTCCAGAATAATGTCTTTTTAATTTAGTGAGGATGGGAAAGTCTGGTACTTAAGGAGATAAGAAACAAATTCCCTCACAAGGAAACAAAAGCAAAAACAAACACAATTAACCATATTTTAAATTAGAGAAAACAGACACGTGCGCACGCACACACACAAAAAAAAAACCTCAAGAATATAGTGCTAACATAACCTTTTTAGATAAACTTAAAATTCAAGACTTCTTTTACCTCCATTAAACAGATTTTTGAAGAAGAAGACTTCTTCCACAATTTATTCTAATACAACAACTTCAATCTGACCGGTATAAGGCCTTTCCATTTCTAGGTATCTTCTCTAACTTCAGGGGATATAAATGTTATTCCAACAAGACTAATATTAAGATGATATCCACTGAGGAGACCCATTTAAAAAGCAGTTGTAGGGGCTGGGGCTCAGTGGTAGCACACTTGCCTGGCACATGTGAGGCACTGGGTTTGATTCTCAGCACCACATATAATCAAATGAGTAAAATAAAGGTCCATCAGCAACTAGGGGAAAAAAAAAAGCAGTTGTAGGCTGCCTTTTCCTCTGGAGACAGCCTCCATTCTCCCCTGAATGCTATTTCTCACTTTTCCCTAAAGGCATCTCTCAAGATGGCCCCCATTCTCCCTTAAATTTGTATCCACTTCAAAAATAAACCTGTCTGTGTCTTTGTCTGGCTCCTGCTGAAATTGTTTTCCATACCAAGAACCCTCCCTAGTCCTGATAGAGCTCCCCCTCCCTTCTGGGAACTCCTTGGCCCCTTCTCCAGAAACATCTCTTCTGTGGCAATTCTTGGTGGCCAAAAGGGGATTTTCAGAGGCATCAACTTTGGTTAACAATACAGAACATGAAGACTTTTTTGCCACTTTTCCCACACAAAAAAATTGCAACCATTCCAGGTTAAGAGGACGGCAACTCAAGAATTCCAATCCATCGCCACTTAATGAGACCAGTGTCTGTCTCCTTTAGATCAATCAGGATGAGTCTTGTGATCCCAGACTAGGGAGGGTAATCACCACTTGCCAGCCTGAAGCAGCCACAGAAGATGGATCTTTATTCCTCACCAACCCTTAAGATTAAGGGATCGAATTCTCAGAGGGGGCAGCAGGGATATGAGACAAGGATTTAGGATAGAGAGAAAGAGATACTGACTTAAAGGAAATGCCCACAAGCCATTGAGTTGCAGAAAGCACAGCTGTAAATCTTGAGTGACATGGCCTTGACCCATGCCCCTATAAAATGAGGGAAATGCGCAAGCAAAGGGAAGAGGACTCAAAATTATATAACCCCACCCTCCACCTCCAGGCCAGGCCTTTAACACTGGCCCTCTATAAATAAACACCCCACACCAAGGGGTTGCCATCTCTCCCTTCAGAGACAGCCAATCTGCTCCCTTGAATGTGTGCACATTCCTTACTTTACCAAAGGTGTCTCCTTTCAAGACCTTCTGCACTCTCCCTTGAATGTGTATCCATTTTCTAAATACACCTCTGTCTATGCTTTTGGAGGGGGGCAGTTATATACGACAAACACAGTATTTAGTAAAAAAACAGATTTTTCTCCAAATTTAGTTTCTACTCTAAGGGCAGGCAGGTAGATTCTTAAGAATATACTGGATACAAAAAAACTATGTTATAATGGAAGTACAAAGAAATCCTGGATACAGTCCCCACCTACCATGTCTCTTGCTGGCACAACAACACATACATCAAAAAGTTAATCTGAGATAACACATTGTTGTTTAGGGTCAATAAAAGCAATCTAAAGCAAGACTAACATAAGATCCAGGATTGTGGATTCCTGGGTGAGAAGGGTATGAAGAAACACTCCCGAAGTCACTTGTCTACTTTGTAGGGAAGCTTTTATTCCATAATTCTGTTCCATCAACTTGTGCGCTATAACAGAATGCATGCAGAACACTTTACCTTTACCTTGTATTTACCTGCAAGTACAAGTCAACAATTAATACTAATCAAGTTTATCACCTATATTAAAAAACAGAAACAAACTCCTGAGACAATTCTACTTGTTACTGGTAAGTGCCGGAGAACCATCAGCATAGGTAAGTAAGATTTCCCCCTGAGGAACCATCCTTGGGTTCACTAGCAACCAGCATTAAGAATTTACAGGGAAGTATTACGTTGTCATTACTTTCCGATGACATGAAGAAAAAGGTTTTAATGTTCCTTACTTAAAAAAAAAAAGTATTTAAACACCAACTTCATAGGGCCCTTGTGTGCATGCACTGGGGACTGATCCCAGGGCCCCACACTTGCTAAGCACACACTACACCACCAAGCCACACTCCCAGCTCCTGAGAATTTCTAGTTGGTGAAACAGAAGCTGTTCAAGTCTCAGACTGAGAAACTACTAAGCTAAAAAAAGAAAGATATTTAACTTGGCATTGTGGGTCCTGGAAAGAGACTTCTTTTAAAAAAAGAAAAAAAATTATGGTTGGTTTCAGCTATTTTCTTGTTCTCAAAAGAAAGTCCAACAGGACAAACAGGCAGGTCTTCTATTATAACTGTCCACAACAAGGAGGATGGCTTCAAACAGCTCTGTGGACTTCCTCCAAAGCTCAGTGAATGCAGCTCTTTCACATACTTCCAAAGCCATGCTTGGGTCATATTTAATTGTTGAATTAGCCCTGTGCTTCTCTGTCAAGTTTGGAATCAATTCTGATTCATAAAGACAACCAAAGAATATTCAAACGCCTGTCACTTCACAGGTCAAGTACCTAGCTCTAAATTACTGAACTCTTGGTTTAAAATATGGCTCCTACCTCCAATGAGCTCAAATTTTAAAAGATAAATACACATTAAAAAGATTCCAAAAGAAAACAGAATGCTCAAGTGACTAACGAGTGGTATAGTAAGTACTGCTCTATCACTGTCTAGAATATGTGGAAGAGTTTATGGAGAAGGGAATTTCCTTACTAGAGATACAGAATGCTAAAGCCCATAGGACACCACAAAACATTCTGAGCAAAGGATGATAGTAAAGGACTCTAAGCAAATAGAAAATGAGACTGACCAAGAAAGAAAATAGAAGTCAATTCAAGATCACAGTCATTTAGAAAGAATCCTCAATTGGGGGGGGGGGGGGGCTGGGGTTGTGACTCAGTGGTAGAGCAATAGCTCTTCTGAACACCCAGGGGCCGTGAGAGTTCACAGAGGGCACATTTGCTATTGCCTCAGGTCCATTTCCTAAAACTGCTAGCCACAGAATGGGATCCTCTGAAGAAGACTCTTCACACAAGACCAAAACAGGAGAAAAAGGACTTGATGGCACAGGAGTGGGCACTCACAACGCCAGGGCGGAAGTGTTAGTGGGGCAGAGCTGTGTGCCCAAATCTGTTCTTCCGTCATTGTAACAGACAGACAATACAAATGAGGTCTGACACTTCAGGTCTGCCATAACGTTTGGGCACACATTCCTCAACAGTATGCTCCTATATGGAACATGGAGAGCTATGCCCTGGTGGCTGTCAGAGCCGTGACAAGCTCCGGAGCCCCAGCCTTTCTGTACGGAGAAGAGTTACCTGCTGCCCTGAATGGCTTCCCTCAGGACTAACTCATGAAAGAAAAGCAAATGCCAATGCTTTCTGAACTAGTTTACTGTTGGGGCTTTTTGGTGCAGTGGCTCAGTCTTTACCCAACAAAACTAGTTCCCATTCCACCCATCCAATTCCAACAACCCTATGTAAAATGTTTTCCATCTTGGGAAAACCTAAGCAAAACTGCTGTTTCTTATACTTACTTAAACTCTGTGGGCACAGCTTCACAGCAGTAGAAATTCATTCACTCAGCAAATTCTGTGGGCTTCTACCACCACATAAACAGTACTATGCTATACACCAGAAGCATAAAAGACAGTGGGAGGGAAAAGCCAATGCAACCCCACCTGCTCAGGTCCTCTGCACTGTATGCCTTTTACCCAGAATGTGAGCTATGGTCTTCTCTACCCTGTCCCCAGCACTTTGCAATGCCTTTTGCATAACAGGCACTCAATAAATACCTGTTAGATGGATTAAGAAATCAGTGAACCTGTCTTGTCCTCAGTGAATCCTGTACAATGGGGGAAATGGAGAAAGCAATCCAATGAAGCACCTCCTCACACACAGGCACACAGTGTGTCCACTGAAATTCAAAAGTGGATGGGTGAGGGCTGGGGTTGTGGCTCAGTGGTAGAGCACGTGCCTAGTATGTGTGAGGTACTGGGTTCAATTCTCAGCACCACATATAAATAAATAAATAAATTAAAGATCCACTGACAACTGCTGTTTCTTATACTTACCTAAAAAGAACTCGAGAGCAGAGGAAGGCACCCGCAGAACTCCTTGGAACTGAACACTGCTGTTTCCATGATTAGGCCCAGCACCCTTATCCCCAGCATTTCTATCACCCCTCATGCTTCATGTGAACTGCTGTGAGCTTCTTTACCTTCCAGATTTAATCTTCATTTTTAGATCTATTAATTTCAGGAAGCCCTCTGCCATACAAAGAATCTCAAGATGGGTGGGAATCCTAAAGGTCACCAGATGAAAGTGGCGGGAGGTGCTTATCTTGATGGATCAGCTACAGTCCTTTCTCTTCTGCAGGCATGGGCTTTGGCCCTTCCCTCCCAGCTCTCTGCACAGTGCCTCTGAGCTCTGAGGACCCATAGTCCTGCTCTCCCGCTAGACCCTGGGCTTTTTCAAATGCAACCTACACATTCTTCATCTTACATTTCTCCAGTGCTCAATAATGAAAGATTCTGCATCTTTTGATCCACCCCTCCGCTCTGGCAGTCTCTGTAGACTCCACAGTCAGGACGAGGTGCTAGGGCCCCCTCCCAGACTGCAGCACAGCCTCTGCCCCATTTTTAACCCCAGTGCCACATTCTTTCTTTTTTTTTTTCACCTCCATTTTTGTCTATTCTATGGATTAGGGGTTAATAGTTCAAACATTTCTTCACTGTTTAAACTTTCAATAAAGTTTTTTTAAAAATCTTTGGGACAAGTTTCAAATAAACTGGGTCCCCTTTGTGAGCCCCAGAACGTCTGCATCTCTGAAGCCATCAGACATTTCCCTGCAGATGTTGTCGGTCTCGAATCATCAATGGCCTTTCCTGTCCCATCTGTTGTTCTTCTGACAAGGTTACTGTGCTTCCTCAAGACTTCCTGTTTGAATAACCACCCACTTGGGTGTTCAAACTCCCATGTGTCCATTATTCACCATAAAAGGGACCCAAGGAAGGAACCAGCCAGTTGAACACAAAACGACATATGAACAGAACAGCTGTGCGCGAGCAGGACAAAAAGACAGCGGGAGCTAAGCAAGGCTGCAGGTTTCAAAACAAGCTCTATTTAGTCAGGCTTGGTTAAAAGGCTGCTGATCCAGAGCATTAGAGGCCCGTTTTGTAACTGGAAATCACTGGAGATGTGAATAAGTCCCATTTTAGTTACTTCAGAGGTCACGCCCAATGCCACCCCTTCCAACAGCCTCTCTCAAGGAAACAAAGCGGCCTCTCCTTCCTCTCACAGAAATGTCAATACCAACTCCAAAGGCTTCTCCCCAAACTTAATTATCTATTTTATTTCCCAGCACAAAAAGCAGGTTCCTCCCCACTTCCCCAAGGGAGCCATGAGAGTAAAAACAGAGGAAAGCACAAATCGACACGCAAGAACACACAGAAAGCAGCGCAGAAAGCAAAGGAACGTTCTCCAGACATCTGGAAGGTGTGCTCATTTCCAGAATCAGTTCCTCTGGGGATGGCCAGGATTCGCCACTGACTCTGTGCCAGGACATAACAGCTTTAAAGTGAACATAAGTTTAAAACCAAAACCTTATTAGAATAACCACAAAACTAAATGACTCCCAAGTCCACCAGGAGTTGATGCTAACTTACTCCTTGCCATGTGACAAAAATGCTGAAAACAGCAATAAACAAGAAGGCGAGAGCCTTTAAAGCAATCCTGATAAAGTAAACAAATTTATTACAGCTGCATTACAGATGTTCCCACCAACTTTCATAATCTGTAGAATTCTAGGAATTTGTAGTCTCTAGCAGACTTTCTGTCCCATGAATTTATCTAAAATATTCACTATAAATTCAAAATTATGTACAGAGTTCTTCTGAAGGTTAATCCCAGACACGCAAGCCCACCAAACACAGTCCTTTTCCCAAGCAGAAGCAAGCACGCCCTCAAAGCAATTAAAGATACTGCTGTTCTTCTGGTTTCCAAGTCCCCTCCTTCCCTGAGCTCCTTGCTTCTTCTCATCTCCAAAAAGAACATTTTCAATGAAAATTCCAGAGCGCTTACCTGTAGCAAATTGTGACCTGGCACGAAATAATAGTCCAAGGACTCAGCAAAGGTGGTGTTACCAGTCCTATCAGGATAGTGTCCCCAACTCGCAGGAACCACAGGCAGAAGTAGCACAACTGCTAACCTAAGCAACTACGCCTACCTGAACTTCTTGGTAAGAGATTAAATCGTTTAAACCAGGACCCATCCTGGAAACATTTTTTTCTTTTACATTTTAAATTTTACCCTAAGTTTCTTTCAAACTCCAAAATTTCATGATTTTATTATGCTAGTTAGCTGCTGTGCTAGTCCATTTTACACTGCTATCACCAAATACTACAGACCAGGTAATTTACAATGAACAGAAACTGATGTGCTCACAGTTTGGAAGGCTGCAAAGCCCACGAGCCCAGTGCTGGCCTCTGGGAGGGCCTTCTTGGTGTGTCCTATCACAGGGAGGGCATCACATGGGAAAGAGTACCCAAGCAAACAAGAGGGGGCCAAACTCACCTTCACAACAAACCCACTCCCCCTAACAGCGAGAGCAGACCTAACCACCTCTTCAAGGTCCCACCCTCAACACTACCTCTGGGGATCAAGTTCCAGCACCTGAACTTGGGGGGGACACGATCAAACCATAGCAGCCTCATGTTTTAAAATGTCCACTGAATGCCAATATTCCCAAACACTAAGGGTCTTAATGTTGTAAGGGATAGGGGCAGATAGCTTGAACCCCGATCTTGATCCAATCTTTGTATGTTGCCAAATTAATCCAATTTAGTCCTTAAGAGCTTCTAAAGACAAGGAGGACATGGGCTTAAAGAACATGTGGGTCAACCACTCCTGCCTCTAATTAGGACTTGTGCTGCCAGAGCAGGAAAACACCGCTTCCCAATTCCTGCCAGTGAACAGAAAACTCAGAGAAAAAGCTGCTCAATTTACTTCATCAAGCTGTCCCTACCAGCTTTCTGAAAGCTGTAAAGTTCTTCTCTTGGAAATAGTGAGGATCTTGTCATCCTGTCTTAAGAAAATTGATGGAATCACTTGAGAAAATAGTACATTCATGTTTCTATATTTTATCAATGTGGGGGGCAGAACCAGGGGTGGGTTAAACCTGACCTCCTCCCTCCAATAGAGCAGCAGGGTGCATCCCACCCAACCTCCTCACAAGCTGGGAAACCCAGCACAAGCATTTAAAAATCCTCAGGTCTTCCTAGGCAATGGTGTAACCACATTCATCACAGAAATGCATAAAACACATATTAAGCAGGTCTTAAAGTGGGAAAGGCAGAAGGACAGTGACAGTGATACCATAATCAAGCAGCAAACTCACACCTGTATAGGTCTAGGTAGTTTTGCTTTATTTTATTTTATTTTTTAATGTTAGGTCCTAGAAGTGGAGATAGAATTGGTGGGGAGAAGCACAAAATAGTAAATACACTTCCTAAATGGGGACTCCTTTGACAGATAAATAAAAAGGGAGGGAAAATGCATGGGAAAGACTCAAGGAGTGGGTGTTGACTAATTGATCGATCTGTATACACAGAAATCAAAGTGAATGGCGCCACTTCTGGGTCTGAAAGTTGGAAATGGTGACAAAGAAAGTTCTTGGGGCCACAGCAGTTATCTAGCCATCAATCGATAAAAGGTAGGTTAGACCTATTCAGTTAGCAAATTGACTAAGAGGATAAAAAAAAAAAAAAAAAAAAACACTATGTAAGGGTTTACTCAGAGCAGAGAGGAGGAAACAAAATAGAATCTGGAGATCCACTCTTATCTTTGACGATGTCAGATTAAGTAAGCAACTGCATTGAACCCAGCAATCCTCAACAACCAGAAAGCAGTCATGGATAAGGCAGAAAGGAGATAAGGAGGGAGAGTCCCTGTGGCGTAAGCACTAACCACCCTTCAAGACATGGGGTATGGTAGTTTTCCTATCAGTACACACTGACAAAACCCAGGGCTTCAATCTGAAATTCAATAAATTCCTTAGAGATTTCCAGAGGCATTAATGCTGAATAATACACAACTAGAAGAAGTACCCAGAACCTAAAATTCTTCCCTTGAAAATAGCCCTCTGTCTTTCACAAATATGTGCGAAGCCCTTTTTAACAGAAGTGACCTAAATCCAGAGCTCCTCAAGCAGAGGTCTGGCAGAGAAACCAGGCTGAGCTCTTTGGTTTGAGATTCTCAAATCATTTTCAGTCCCCAATCTAAGGTCTCCACAGGTGGCTAACACCAGGTTGGACCTCACAGGCAGAGTGGCAGCCCCGCACCACAGCAGGTCTGGACTCCTACCCAAACACACCTGTGTGACCTGAGAGGCCACCGTCCTCTTACCTTATTATTCCACAGGGGATATTTTTCAAGACTGAAGAGTCAGAGGTAAGTAATCAGGAGGTCCCCAAAGGGAGGTACACTCTCTTTTGTCACCCAGTTTTTGAGTTCCTGTTCTCTCCGGAACCTATCCAGCATATGCCCACTACTCCATGAAAGGCCACCAATGCCTTCCCCAACATCTGGCCACTTTCAAACCTTCTGCAGGCAACTCACCCTATGGCAAAGTCCTCCACCCATGTCCTTTACATCTTGTCAAGACCCAGGGACCTTCGGAAGGCTATGCTCAGTCCACACTCTACAAGGTGCTCTATGAGAATTCCCTGCACACTTTAAAAAGTTCCAACAGTATTATTTTTCCTATATGTGAATGTTTTTATCTTGTCTCCTCAAATACATTACAAATCACCACAGGATAAAGAAAATGTCTTCAATAACCACTGATTCTCACACATCCCATGTTACAATGCCCCAAAATGAAGAATTTTCTCCCCAGCTACCTTATTTATACGACATCTTTGTCCACTAATTAGAAGCCCAATGCAATATGCTCATCTCCTCTCCAGAGGGCAGGTCTTTTCACACAGGTACAGAAAGCACCATAAGCTTCCCCAAAAAAGCCACACAATTCAAGCTTCAGACTTATTTTTTTTTTCCAAAAGCCTCAGTGAGAAGTAGCCACTACTTGGTACCTGTTAAAGGAATGAAGACGGTGTCCTCAGAACTTAGACTGAATCTGTGGAACATTTAGGTTTTATTTCACCAAATAGCAAGTTATAAGACAGCTAGACACTGTGACCATAGCACAAGCCACATTCTTAAAGAATTCTCTATACCTGCAGCAACAACCACAGCCTTGCCATTCTGCCACATCAAACCATGAAGCACTGATCCAAACCACTACCTGCTCTGAGTAGGTGAGAAGAGCCAAGATGACTGCGCCTCCCGCAGGCTCCCCTGGCTGCCTCTGCAAACTCCGCTGCTACTTCCACTCAAACAGCAGACAGCTCAATTAGACTCAGCGGGCTTACTTGTTGGCTCACTCAACAAATATTTGCTAATGCCTATTAACACCAGAGACTTCTGGTAACGAGGAAAAAGATGGTTTAAAAAAAAAAAAAAAAAAACTTGTCTGAGATGTGTAAGCCTCAGGTTTTGTGCTCTCCTACATTCGGCCAAAAATCATACAATAAATAATCAGATCCCTTACGTATTATTTTTTACTAAAGTGTCCTAATTCCCTTTTGAGGAATAATTTACATGCAACGAGATACATGCAAATACATATAGCTCTGAATTTCTCCAGATCAAGATGCAGAGCACAAAATCAGAACCAAGAACAACAACAAAAAGACTAGCCCCTAACCATGTCTCTGGCAGCACTGACAGACTGTTCATCACTGCCATGGATAATCATCTGGTGAGCAGAGAGCTTCATGTACACTGTGATTTATCATCATGAAACAAAAGGTACCGAGTCCCTAACTCTACGCAGGAAGGACCATGTGCCAAACTCAAAAAATTCAAATTAAGAAAAAGAAACATGAAGGCTGATTTTATATAAAATAAAAATCCAAAGAATAAAACAATTCAGTCTTTCCTTTAATATAACAGGAAAGAGCCACCAAGATGGAAACAGAAGGTAAAGGAAGAGAGCTGAGGAGCTATCATCCCTAAAGTTTTAAAAGGAAGTAAGGCAAGGCCCTAATTCATCCCTCAGACTCTCCACAAGGTCCTCCTCCCACAAGAGATCTGAGCACCATTGTCCAAGACAAAGATAAGTTGCTTTATTTCATGAATATGTAGCTGCAGAAGGCACCAGACTGACGGGGGCCCAGTTATTTTCAGCTGGCCCTCTGGAAGGGTACATGGAAAGAAAGTCAGACACACTTATTTAGTGTCGCCAAAGTCTGGAGCCATACTCTAAAACCTCAGGGACATTTCCATAATGAGTTCTCTAATAGCCTCCATTAGCAAGCCGTCAATTGTAGGCCCAAATGAACAAACACCTAATTTTATAATAAGAAAGATGCTTACAAATGCCAGCAGGGCCCTCTTACAAATCTTAGGGCAAGAAACCCCAGTGCACAATCATCTTGAAGTTTTACCCTCTGAAACTGTTTAACAGACAAATTAATCCCCAATTTTTAACTCTTCCCAGGAATCTGAGTAGTAAAAAATAAACAAACAGCTCTGCTCTAAACTTTGACACATTTCCATAAAACCCAAACAGGACAGCAATGGAGCTGTCAATCAGGAACAGCTGGCGAGGAAAAGCAACTAAAGAAGCATGTTGGGCATGAGTCTGTTAAAGCTGGACAAACAAGATGACACCCGACTCCCTGCTCACCTGAGTAACCCACGCTTACCCTCACGTCCTGAAGACAAGGCATGCCCCAGTATGCACGTCTTCTAATTCTACCCCTAATACACTAAAGAAACTAAGAAAAGATGCAAATAAGACATTACACAAAAATCTTCCTCCCCAACTGCTTAACAATCCCCTTAAAGAGTCTTTTCCAACAATGAACATATACATTTCCAAAAAACTTTCTTACGACCATTTCTAAAGAAAAAGGCAAATTAACATTAATATTTCAGTCATACATATTTACAAGTGTGAACTTGTGAGTTTTCTCATAAAATTGATCTAAAATGACTTTAATCACATTAACAGTCTAATTTTTACTCAAAAGAAAATAGTCACGGATCTTTCAATTTCATATCACTTTCACAACTTACTCAGTACTTCTCTAAAAGCTATAGAAAGAAAACCACCACATACCACACTTAATATTAGCTCCTACAGTGGTGCATACCTCATGAAATGGAGAGATGGCACCGATAAAAATAGACACAAGTCAAAGGTATGGCTTCAAAGAATTTCAGTTAATGGGCAATGTGCTGGGACATTTATAATTCAGCTATTGGCTTATTCACTCATACTACACGGATTTAAGAACACTCCACCAGACGTACTGCTAAGCACTAGAAATACAGCACCTCCCACCTCCACCCAAATGGTAAATTTAGTGAATCTTCTCTGTCTGCATTTCTCACTTAGAAATTATATGAGCATTCTAGTCAAGAGCAGAGGTCACCAAACTTGTGCACTGAGGGATACATAGTAAGTAGTTTAGCCTTTGTGAGCTGGGACATAAGGAGTCTGTCACAATTACTCAGTTCTACATTTGTAGTACAAAAACAATCATAAACAACATGTTATTCTATGGGCTTAACTGTGCTTCAGTAAAGCTTAAGATTTTTGTTTTTTTGTTTTGGTACTAGGGATTGAACTCAGGGTCATTTTATCACTGAGCTGCATCCCAGCCCTTTTATCTTTTATTTTGAAAAAAGGTCTCACTAAGTTACTGAAGCTGGCCTTGAAGTTTGATTCTCCTGTCTCAGCCTCCCAAGTCACTGGGATTACAGGCCATTCATTCAATTTTCAAGTGTCACACAATATTACTCACCTTTTGACTTTTTTTCAATTAAAAAAAAAATACTACCATGCCTAGCTCCCAGCCCACACAAACAGGTGGCAGGGCTAGGCTGAATTTGGCCAGGGGGCCATGATTTGCTACCCCCAAATCTAGAGACATAAATTTCATTTGACCTTATCTGTTATGGTTTGGATATGAGGTATGCCCCCAAAGGCTCATATGTTCAGCAATGAGTGTTCAAAGATGAGATTATACTAGATTATAAGAGCTGTAATATCATGATTGGGTGAATCCATTTGATGGATTAATAATTTGAATAGACACCTGGGTGGTAACGTAGGCAGGTAGGGCATAGTTGGAAGAAGTAGGTCACCAGGGCATGGCCTTGGAGATGAGAACTTGTCCCTAGCTCCCCCACCTGCTCTTTTCCTGCCTCACAGCTACTATGAGCTGAGCAGCTTTCTACCAACCATGCCCTTCTGCCATGATATTCTGCCTCATTTTAGGCCCAGAGGAATAGAGTTCGCTGACCACAGACTAAACCTCTGAAACTGTGAGCCCAAAATAAACTTTTCCTCCTCTAAGTTGATCTTGTCAGGTATTTTGGTCACAGAAATGCTGACTAAAACATCATCTAAGCCCAAGGTCAGGGCAGCATTCTATAAATCACTATCCATCCAAGAATCCACTTGGTGCCAAAGCACAGAAAGCAACAAATTAAGTGTTAATCATGTTATCCTGAACTCAAAGTTGACTAAGTCCCCATCCTGTCTTTAACCCAGGTTAGCTGAGTACAGTGGTGTGCCACTCAGCATACTGAGGCAGAAAGACCCCTTGACTTAGGATTTACTGGCTTTACAATGATGTGAAAGTGATACACATTCAGTAGAAACTGGACTTTGAATTTTGAATCTTGATCTTTTCCTGAGCTACCCAGACACAGTACTACAGACTCAAGTGATGCTGGGGTACTATAAAGAACCACAGCTCCCTCTCATTCACAAGAGTTAACGGATACACTAGCTGTGTTGCTAAGCTATGATGTTGGAGAGACTGAGGATATAACATTACAATGTTTTCAACTTAAAACAGATTTATTGAGACATAACCCACAAGTTGAGAAGCATCCGTATAAGTAGCAAAACAGGAGGAAGAAGACTACCAGACAGGAGGCCACTGCAGTAAGCTAAGGCTGGGACAAAGACGATGGAAAGAGAAGCATTTAAGAGCCACAGTGATAGGAATAGGAAGCAAAGTATATTAAAGATGGGTGGGAAATAAAGGAATGGAGATAAAGCCGACCAGCCTCACAGCAGTCACCCTATAAGCTCACCAGAGTAATCTTTCCTGGTGAAAGCCTGTCATGCATGGTTCTATTTCAGAGGTGACTTGGGAAGAACTGGTTGAGAGCCTCAATATTAGACAGTAACGCATTCCCTGATACAGAAAATCCAAAACAGCTTCAAGTTAGGTGAGACAATAAGGAGTGAATTTAGTTTCGATATGGCCTATGGACAAACCCCAATTAATCATATACAACAAGTCTTTAGGTCTGGAGAAAAAAAACTAGAAATACAAAGTACAAATTGAAAATCTATAAACAGTACATAAACCTTGAGATTAAAACTAATTCATTCAGGGACAGGGGCAACATGAAAACAGGACCATAGGTACAAAGGAACAGGCCAAGGAATGTCAAGGAAGATAACCAAAGGAGCCTGGTGTCACTGAATCGGTGTGTACATAAACTTTTATTTTAAAGTTGCCGCGGAATAAACTAAACATTCTTTTGAGAGATGAAGCTACAAGCTGCAGGAGCTACTGTATTCAACTACAGAGCAAGACCTACCTCCACTATGACTTTTGGCAAATCCCAACCACAGGATCCTCATCTTTGCCTTCACTGAGTTATAAAAAATCTAGTCAGTGATAAACTGGAGGCTTTATAAACTTCAAAATATTATAAAGATACCCTTGGTTTATTATTGCAATAACATTACAACTGAGTGTGTAAATTCCATGTAGCAGAGAATAAGCTCCTGAAAACAGGGCCTTCAATCTTCTACATCTTTCTATCAGGCATAGTGCTATGTATTTCATAGATATTTTTAAAACATTTGCGGGGTATCGGGCAGAGTAACATGAGAATGTATGCATGGAACAAGGAGTACATAGCAAAAGGCATAACCAACTTCCTAAAAGGGTTTAGAATTGAAGTGGTCAAATTTTATTCCTTCCACAAATGCAATTAATGACAAACTGATGGGATAAAGGGGATGCCTGATAGTTCTGACTCCTCTAATGTGTGACTTTTTTTTTTTTTTTGAGTGCCTTAGAATGGGAAAGGAATTTGCAGAAAAAGCAGTGAACTATAGGACAGGAAAAACAGCCAGCAGCAACTTTTATAAAACTGTTCAACAACTACTGGTCATTAAAGAACATCTCTTTAACTTCTCAAGTTGAAACCTGCAAAATGTAAATCAGGCCTTTGTGAGACAAACTAAAATAGTGTCCCCTCAGGGTGCACAAATACCACAGTGAAGTCACCAGAGCGAGCTACTCCCTGACACAGTCAGAGCCTACCTTGTAAAGATTTTCCTGAAGAAAAAAACTGCTATTCATTTCAGGTTAAATACACTCATCAGAGGACCAAACAGAATAAAATGCTATAACCTTATGTGTCAATCTTTCTAATTTATACACACAAAAGGAAATTCACATATGAAGAATTTTGTTTAATCACAATTCATTCCTAAAGTTTATAAGGAACTTAGAAACTAATCTGGTCTCTGTTAATTCTGAGAGTTCCATAAACTTTGATTTGAGTTGATTTTATAAGCACTCTTTCCTTAACCTAATTGTTTCAAGAAAGAGGGAAAGCTACCTTCCTCCAAGTTCAAGAACCTGTCTGCCAACTTTCTATCCATAATGTTTATCAAATTAATAAAAGGGACTGTTTAATAAGACAAATCCTCAGCTACACTCTTACAATCTTACCCTTGCATCTGATAAAACTTATAACTTATTAATATAAGACATAAATGTCAGACTTCCGAAGAGCAATTGAATGATCCATACAGAATTTAGAAGATTTAGAAGGAAAACAAAATAAGAAAAAAATTACTTTTAGAAAAGGATACCTGGCTGAGCAACTTAACTATATCTGAAGATACTCTGCACCCTGGATTACTGTATATGGAGCTTAAGACCTGACAGCATTCAGAATCAAGGCTGATTTTCCTGGCTTTTGTAAAACAAGTGATGATACTAGTACAATGATCTAATTTGTTCCTGCCAGACATTAAAATAGGTCTCTGCCTCTTCCCAAAGAGGTACCAGTTAAAATGATCATATAATCTGATATGTGTACGCATAAAAAATTTTTCTGAAGGGTTACACAAGAAATCATAAATGGTGGTCTCTGGTTGCTAAGCAACTGGAGACAGACCACATACTGTATTCATTGTTTGAGTATATCATGTCATGTTTCATTTTTATAACAAAAGGTGACTTACGACCAATGCCAAAACATGTGTTTCTTAAAACTACTTAAGTGTGATATAACTAAGCTTATTTTACAGCTTACTGTGTTTAAAGTTCAACATTAAAAGGAGGCTAGCACAGTGGTGGCAAGACCTAGTTCTTTTACACTGCTCACTTGGAGTTTCACATGCTCTGTAAGGGCAGAACACAATATGCATCACTTGTTGAAGGGTATGTGAAATTTGAACTGGGTGGGAGATTTAATAGATGCACAAAACAGTCATGGTACTTGAATTCATGGGAAATAATTAGTTAGCTAGAGCCCAAGGAGTAACTGAAGTTAGGTAGTGAATATGCTGAATACCAAAACACACACTGATAAATAAAGCCTTGCCCACTTGCCACAAATCGTTGATCATAACATTCATACATACATATGTCCTTGTCATCAAAAAGAAAGTGGGGAGAGAAATGAACATCAACCCCACTACGTACAAATCTCCCTCCCCCTTCCACCTCCTCCATCACACACAATTTCCTCTAGGACATCACTTCTGATCCAAGAACAAGCACAGTAAGTTCTAGTCAACTTTTATATAAACCAACTAAAAAGCTTAAAGTACAAATGATAAAAAATTATATCAAATATTTCAAATAACTTAAGAGTTTTAAATCTATAGTTTTATGAATGCCACTTAGCAAAGATATTACCAACAACTTAAGAATATTACAGCAAAAACAAGTCAAAGCACAAAACATTTTTAGAGTTAAAAAAAAAAATAAAGAGTCCTAACTAAATGTACTCTGAAGATCTCTTTTGAACTCGTTATATCATCATGATCCAAAGTTAGTATCTATCTGCCCCCCAGCATTAGCAAATTAACTTGAATGATACTCTCTTACTCTACCACATTGTCTCTGCAACAAAGAAGTGAGCATTGAGTACTCCATCTACCTCTGCAATCACCTGAAATAAATGTTAGCTGAAGCCTACAACAGATTGACAACCTATTGTTCAGGACTGAACAACACTGAATCTCAGGCATTCAGAAACATCAAGGTAATGCCTTTTCTTTGAAATTTTTTAAATTTGAAAATGGATAATGTAAGAATTCAAGAGTATTCAAAGGTGAACACAGGAACTTTAACAAGCCAAAATTCAAACAAAAGTAATTGGACATAGGGCTGGGGTTGTGGCTCAGCGGTAGAGCATTCGCCTAGCATATGCGAGGTCCTGGGTTTGATCCTCAGCACCACATAAAAATAAATAAAATAAAGGTATTGTGTTCAACTACAAGTAAAAAATAGATATTTTTTAAAAAGTAATTGGATATAAATTACAAAACTAATGTTGGCCAACTTTAAAAACATAACACTTGGGAGAGACAGTTAAGACAGCATCCCTTCAAGATCTTGGGAAACCCTGAGTCTCTTGCAATGCCTTTAGATAGGTACTTTTCCAAGACACCACTGCTTCTATAAATTTCCAATACCTTTAAAAAACTGAACTCAAAGCAGTTTATTTCTTCAACAAGTTGAAAAGCAGGTGCCACATGGATTCATTCATGAACTTATTTCCAAAAAGTTTCATCTTCCCAATGACTCATCTACAAACAAAACCTTAATTACTATAAAGGTGTTAAATACTGCTTTTCTAAAACTTATTCCACTCACAGTAATTTAATTACACTTGTCAAGCACTTTCCCTGTAAGTATTCCTTCTCTGGAATCTTGGTAACTTATGCAAAGTTTAGTGTGCTAGAGATCAGTACAAAGGAAAATACAAAACCATGATCAAAAGAACTATTTGCCTACAAAATGTCCCTTTCAAACATCTCCCAATGATGTTATGAGTCCTATAGAATTACCCTGCTTTGACAGAAGAATGGCTTGGGGCAGTCTGTTCTCAGGAACTTCATTAGTACCAGCTACTGGTAAAATCAAGTCTCGAAATGCAATGAAAAATTGAAGCACTATAAATCAAATGTCAGTTTCACATACATGTTACTCTGTTAAACACAATGAAATTTTTTTCTGCTTGTTTCTATATCTCGATAATGAAGGAAAAAATTACCAAAATCAAACAGAATTTCTGATACTTTCAAATGATTTTTTCAAATTAATGTCCTTTCTCATCCACAGCCCTGCCATGCAATTTTCTAAACATCCCTTTCCCAATGTCTAAAAAGTTCACTTAGGTGTGTTTCGGCACTTGCTCTGACTCAAAGCAAGAGGAAGACAGTGTGGAGAACCTTTATACAAGGGGACAAAACTATTCCCAGCAATTAGTGAGTAGGTCACTTACTTTTGTTTTCTCTCTACCAGGATTAGCAGTGAAATAGCTTCGTGGCTCTTAATTAAGGCTGAACAATAACTTTTAAAAGTGCATTTCTATTTTAATTACATCTAGGCAATATAGGCAGTAAAGGTATTTGCTCCTCTCTAATTCCCTTAACAAACAGCAGTCATCTTCAATTCTGGAGAAAAAGCCATATTTAAACTTTTTAAAGGCAAAAGGTGGATCTTCCTTTCTCTGATCCAAGCATTCAACCATGCCTTCAGATGGCCCGGCTAGTACAGCTAAAGGGAGGATGGGTGTTTTTGATTAAAGCTTCAGAAAAAAAGGGACCACAATCCTAACTGCTGAAATGGCAAAGAATTCCTTGAAGAAGCAAGAATCCCTTTAAGTTAGAAATAATAGGAAAGCAAAGAGACGCAGCTGAGAGCATCTTGGCCCTCACCGGATGTTAAGGGATAGATCAATTATAGAAGTTGGAGAAAGGAATTTGTGTGGTCCCCGCTGGGGAGCAGAGAGCCAGCACGCGGGGTTTGGGCCCCTCAAGCTGGACCAGGGAGTGGAGACGGCCCGGGTGCAGAGTTGTTAGCGAGCAGTAGTAAGGGACAGGGCTGTCACCGCTTACCCAGGTGCAGCGTGAGGTTGATGGAGTTGGGGTACTGGACCCCGGCCAGCATGGTCTGGCTTTGCCACCAGGTGGTGTCGGCCTGGTTGTTGTAGTCGGTCAGGAAGGCGGCCCCGTGCTGCAGGTGGGGCTGCCCGGCGTCGCACAGGTGACAGGACTTGGTGACCCCGGTCACCCCGGTCTGCACACAGTACTCCTCGGGCGGAGTCCCACACGTGTTGGTGGCCACCACGGTCACGTTGAAAGCGGCGTTGACGAACTCAGGCATGCAGCGCTGCGGCCGCCCGCCCTCGTCCGTGCACTCGTCCATGGCTGCCCCAGCACAGCCCACCGCGGCTGCCGCCAGCACAGCCAGCACCGTCCAGAGCCGCCCCCGGCGCCGCAAGGCCAGCGCGGCCCGCTCGCTGCCCCTCATCCCACCGCCCGCGCGTTGGGCCACCGCAAAGGCCAGGGCCAGCGCGTTCCCCTCGCCCAACGGCGTCCCCGGGAGGCCGCTCCGCGGGCTGAGCCTGGGGGCCCCCGAGCCGGACTCTCGCGCGGGCGGAGGCTCGCACCGGAGAGACTGGCGGGTGGGCGCCCCTAGCGAGGACTGTGCGGCTCCCTGGCCACTGCCCCGGCGCACCGCCTCTGCGCCTCCCTCACCCACCCTGGGCGCAGCTCGCACTCTGAGCCGACCCCCGACTTCCGAGCGCGCACCCGAGAGCGCGCCCCGGGAAGGAAGGAGCAGGGGGTGGGATCGGCCGGGTGGGGTGGGGTCTGGCTGAGGAGAAAGCCCAACCCCGGCCTCCTCTCAGCCCCGCGGCCCCCGTAGCTGCTCCCCCGCCCTCAGCGCGCCGGGGACTGCGCGTCCGCCCAGGCGACTAGCGGCGGCGGCGGGGGCGGTGGCGTCTCGCGCTCAGGCCCGCAGCGCGCGGTCGGCGGGAGGGGCGCGAGGATGGGCGGGGAGCGGAGAGGGGGGAGGAGGAGGGAGGAAGAGGAGGGAGGGGCGGCGGGGCGGTGCATGCCGGGAGGCAGGGGAGGCCGTGAAGACCCGGCAGCCTGCACCGGTAGGGCGCGGGGTCCGCGGCTCTGCGTCCTGGGGAGGCGCTCGGTTGGGTAGGGAGCGCCTAGGAGGAGCCCTTAAAGGGGTGACGCGGGTCCGTGAGGTCGCTCGGGGTTGGCCTACCGGCCTCATGGCAACTTGGGCCGCGAGCGGCTGGCGATTCCCCGCCCTGCCAGGTATCAGTCCCCGAGTCCACCGCCCCGAGGCCATGTCCGGAGGGACGCATCAGTGGGGCTGTCTGCATTCCCCAGCTCTCGGGTGCGGTCCCGGGGAATGTCCCCTGCTGCGCGGGACCCCGCTCTAACCCCCTACGAGGAGAGAGAGGTCCCGGGTGTCGAGGGGCCTGACACGGTCCCTGGAGAGTAAAGGGCCTGGTGGCAGCATCAAAATGAGTTTTGTGAAGCGATTTCCTGCCGCTAAATTAAAGTATAACCAGTCGTTTAACCCGAACAAGGAAGGAAGCGAAAAGGCTGGGAATGGAATGACATTTTTCCCCTGGGTGCGCAGACCTACTGCGAAATTCTTCCACTGTGTTGTTTGTGTTCCCCAGCTTGCCTTTAAAAGACTTGAAATTATCTAGATTCTGACATCCTCCTTTTCGGGCCTGCTGAGTCACGGAATATTCTCAGTGCCAGAATGACTCAGTTCGCAGAACCTGAGCCAGAAGATCATGAGTTTTAGTCCCAGATCGGAACCCAGGCACTTACGCAGTGCTGATAGGGCAGGCAAAGAACGGGCAGGGCGGGTACCATAGTTGGACCAGCCAAAGACAGCGGATTTTAAACCCCAAGTGGATGCACCAAATAAAACTTTCCAGGTCCTTAATGACAAAATGACAGTAATACAGTTTTAGACTCAGCTATCGCCTTAAAATAGGGACACAGGATTTCTGAAACAATAAAATATTAGGTGATTATGATTAGGGTCAGTGCTAGACCCACACAGTTCCTAATTAGGAGGGTCCTAAGGATAATGATCTATGGGGATGAGGATGAGAGCCAGTTTACATCCAACGCACAATGTTCCTTTTTTTGATGAGACAAATGGAGTTTTGCATGGTTAAATGTCTCTAACTCCTCACTCCTGGCACCTTCTCTTTGGAAGAAAAAGGGGGGCTAAAAATAATGTTTTAATCTTTCATATTTGAGTTGAAGCAAAATAAATATATTCATTTCTACCTAGAGAGGATGATATTCTCTCAACATTCTAAATTTTACTTGAGAACTAACAAGGGCAATATAGGACACAGATAAGGATGTAAGTTGTCAATAAAGCTACAGATTTTAAGAAGTACATTAATAAATATATTAATGCATTTGCCTTATTATAAATTTTCAGTACTTTATTAGATATTGATAGACAATGGATGGATCTCATCTGGTTTTCTACTAATAATCAAAACAGATGAAAGAAGACCCCAAAGGCTGCAAAATCAACCTAAATGTGTTTCCTTGTCACTGCTCTCAATGGCTCTCAATGGGTTCTAATATCCAAAGTTAATTTCAAGCCATTATTTATGCCTGCATGCTCCATAATTTTTTTTTACCAGAATCTCATCTGATATTTGCAAAGCACATAAAGAGACCTTGAGTAACTCTCTAAATTTTATTGTTCATGGGAATGTGTTACAGCAACAAGGAAGTACCTATTTGAAAAAAGGTAAAGTGTAACCAACCAGTATGCTGGATGATAAAAATTCTATTCCATTGCCTGGCCCTGGATTCAAACAAACCAAAGATTTTGTTAATAGAATTGTAAAGACAATTCAGAAAATCTTTACCCCAGGTATTTGATGCTATCAACAAATAAAGTATTTGTTGGAACCTGGGGATACCATAGTCAACTAAACACACCTGGTATTTGGGGAAAAAAAGCAATGAGGAAGTGTGAGGGTTTTGTTGTTTGTTTGTTTACTGTAGTTACCCTGTTTTTTAGAAAATCCCAGAGCCTTTTAACTTAACTGCTTGAAAACTTTTATCTACTATATACTACTTTTATCTACTATATAGATGTGGTATTCAGAGGAAAAATATGAAGGTGTGGGGAAAATTGGGTTCAGATCCCTCAAAAGATGGTCTTAGTGGCCAATCATCAATGCCTCCATGCCACAGACAGGATGAGGTTATGTGGTTGTTTACAAACAGGAGAGCCCCAGTTTTGTTTTGTTTTGGAATCAATATTTTTTTAATTTTTAAAAATTTGTTCTTTTTAGTTATACATGACAGTAGAATGTGTTTTGATATATACATACATGGAGTAAAACTTCCCATTCTTGTGCTTGTACATGATATGGAGTTATACTGGTAGTGTATTCATTCATGAACATGGGAAAGTTTTGCCTGATTTATTTTACTGTCTTTCCCATTGAGAGCCCAAGTTTTTAAAAAAAATAAATTCCATTTAGAACTCCAAAGAAAAGAGACTTCTCTCTATCAGATCTATATGGATTATTTCAAGGAAGGATGCTTATTGGTCTGGCTTTGGTTACCTGCAGATCCCTGAGCATATCCCGCATTAGAATGGCGAATGAGGTATGAGATTGTCAGTCCACCAGAATACTGGGGAAAGCAGTTCAAAGAAAAAGCCGCTGTTGCCAGGAAGGAGCAGGTTACAAGGCAGAAAAAACAACAGATGTCTACTACATCAGGATTCAGAATGCATGATATAATTAGAAAAATTGTTTAAAAGTTTGTAAACCTTTCAAGATTACAACGTTGTCCCTTTTTAATCTTTTGTGTTTACCAATGTGTTTATTTTTCTGTTTTTTAGTCTTTCTGACCTCATTTCCCTATATTCTTCCCAAGCCCAAGCACTAGGATATTATATGCTTCATCTTTCATATTTAGAAATGCAACCTGTAGTTAGCAGTTATTATTAAAAATATAAAATGTTTGCCTATGTTTACATATTATTTTTCACTTTTCAAAATCACACTAAAGCAGGGGATGTTATTGCCTACATTGAGTTTTAGAAGCTAAGGTTCCAAGAAATTAGCCTCTGTAGACTAGTGGGAAGCAAAGCCGGACATGAGCCTGCCCTTTCTGGCTGCCTGTCCATAACTATTTCCTTCAGTTGTGTAAAGGTCACTCATGATAGGGGAAAGGGGAAAGAAGAGCTATCATATACTTCCAAGGTTTTTAGGCCATCAAATGGGAATTTAAAATTGGTGAAAATTAGTATAATACTGAAAAGAATTATAATTCCGCTCTTCAAAGTTACGGTAACTACACTTTGAGTTGGGTTTATAGATCCTGCCTGAGTCCTTGGTACAAGTCCAAACATAACAAGATAAGATATCTCCTGTAGCCATGCTCAGGTAAAGACAAGATTCCTCTTGCATGAGGTAAAGGTCTTGCTTCCCACTCAGCCCAAGTGCGGGCCATTTTACATTGTGATACTAGTTTTAAAAGAGAGGGGGGGAAAAGGACACCTAATTCATAAGATTTAAAACACAACTTTATTCCAATATACAAATACAATATAAAAAAGAGGTATTTCCAAAAACAAGTAGCAAAACCCACCCCCATCCAAAATCTTCCCATCGAGAGAAGAGAGAACTTTAGTTCTCAGGCATTTTTTTCATTTTATCAACTAAATGTGAACTACATCTCAACTATAGAAAAAAGAGATTATCTTTTATATGCAGAAAATATGATTGTATTGTGGGGACTCAGGATATCTTTAATAAATTCTTGACCCTAATGGTTAGTTGCTGTTAAAAAGAAAAGAATTCTTTTGGGGGAAGGAGGTACTAGGGATTGAGCTCAGGAGTTCACATCCCTAGTCCTTTTTTATGTTTTATTTTGACACAGGATCTCCCAAGTTACCTAGGGCCTTGCTAAATTGCTGAGGCTGACCCCTAATTTGTGATCCTCCTGCCTTAGTGTCACATATTGCAACAGGTTTGTTTTTTGTTTTTTTTTTAAGAATATGCCTGCAAGTTATGTTGTTTCAAAATTAGAAATTCATAGCTCTTTTAGTGATATTCTTTTGGGAGCTGTGGAGGAAGATTATAACACCAGGTTTAAATTTTTTCCTACTGAATTTATTACAGTTCCTGGCAGAACTGTGGCGGGCCCACAGAACTCATGGGCCTACGTCTCTAGTTTATATGCATATTTGAGCAAACGCTAAATTAATTTTCCTCAACCTGTATTTTTATTGTAACAACCAAATTAAATTAAAACAAGATATTTTAATTGTTAAAGCATAATTCTGCTACACTAAAATGACTTTTCATTTATCAGAATTATTCTCCTGGGTTGTAGGTGTAGCTTAGTTGGTAGAGTGCTTGCCTCTTATGCACAAGGCCCTGAGTTCAATCCCCAGTAACTCACACACACACAAAAAAAAGTCCTCTCCTAACCCAGATAATTCTTTTTTTCCTTTTTTTAATTCTTATTTTATAGTTGTAGGTGGACAGAATGCTTTTATTTTATTTGTGGTGCTAAGGATCGAACCCAGTACCTCACACATGCTAGGCAAGAGCTCTGCCACTGAGCTACAGCCCCAGCCCTTGTTCTTTTGGTACAATAGGCACATCTTATTGAAATATGGTATACATAAAGAAAAATGCACAAAATCAAGATATAGTTTGATAGATGAGATATCACAAAGTGCACACACCTGTGTGATCACCAACCAGGTCCAAAAATAGTTTCCCTAATCCAAAATCCTTGTCATGTCCCTTGCTGATCCATACCCCCACTTTCCCCAAAAGTAACTTCTACTCCAGTGTTACAACACATTATTTCTGCTGTTTTTTCGATGCCCCTTAATTGAAATCACATAGTACTTTGTGTGTAGGTGACTTCTTTTGTTCAGCATTGTTTTTGACTGTGTTCATATTGATGGATGTAGCAGTAATTCAACTGTTTGTTATATAATATTCTCATGTATAAATAAACTACAATCTATTCATTCTACTGTTGATGGACAGTTCTGGAGTTTCTAATTTGGAGCTATTCTGAATAATGTTACTATGTTATTATCATCATTCTCACTTGGCCTTTGGAGATATATTTTACACACACACACACACTCATACACACATTTTGGATGGGTAGATACCTTGGAATGGAATTACTGGGATATAGGCATAGGAATATATTCAAATTTGGCAGACACTGCAAAACTGTTTACCAAACTAGTCATACCAGTATCCCCTTCCACCAGCTATGGAGGAGTTGCTTCATCACATCCCACCAACACTTGGTATTTTTAATCTTAGCCATTCTGGGTTAGTGGTTTTTTTGTTTTCTTTTTCTTTTTCTTTTTTTTTTTTTTTAGTTGTTGATAGAACTTTATTTTTATTTACTTATATATGTGGTGCTGAAAATCAAACCCAGTGCCTTACACATGCTAGGCAAGTGCTCTACCACAGAGCCACAACCTCAGCCCCTGGCTTAATGTTGTTATTGTATTGTTACAGAACTTAACATCCTCTGGCTCTACTTTGCATGTATTTGCACAAAAGATAAATTGCTTGTATAAGTGGGTGTGTAGTATTGAATTGTGACTTTAATGTCTAACTCCTTGGTTACTGATTGGCTTCACCATTTCATATATTTATTAGCCCTTTGGGTGCTGTTTTGTTTTTGTTAATTTTTCTATTGAGTTGTCTTTTTCTTCTTGACTTTAGGAATTCTTTATACATTTCAGATATGGGCCCTTTTTCTGGTTCTATATCTTCCTTCACTATGTGGTTTCACTTCTCCCACTTTGATAGTGTCTTTCCTTTTTAGACTTGTATCATGGGAAAATTCAAACATAAACAAAAATTCAGAGAATCACGCAAAGAAATCCCAGCTTCAACAAAATTCATGGCCAATCTTATTTCAGCTATGCTCTCTTTCCTGTCCCCCACCTTACTCTGAATACCACTTAATTATTTTGAAGCAAAATCACAAATATTGCACCATTTCACTTAATGGTGTTCTTTTTTTGCCCAGGTGGCGGGGTGGAAGTGGTAGGAGGTAGTACCCAGGATTGAACTCAAGGCACCATTGAATCACATCCCCAACCCTATTTTGTATTATATTTAGGGACAGAGTCTCACTGAGCTGCTTAGCGCCTTGCTTTTGCTGAGACTGGCTTTGAACTCCAGATCCTCCTGCCTCAGCCATGAGAGTCCCTGGAAATACAGGCATGCGCCACTTCACTGGCTTAATGGTATCCTTTGATTAAAATAAATTCCTCATTTTAATGTAATCCAATCATTGCTAAGGTTAGCGATGTTTCTATTTTCATTTAAGAAATCTCTAATGTCATTAATATATTCTCCCTCTATGATCTGAAAATTTTATCTTTCACATTTAAATTTGTTTTGGCAAGAGATGGTGTCTCACGATTTTGCCCAGGCTAGCCCTAAACTCCTGGGTTCAAGTGATTCTCCTGCTTCAGCCTTGCAAGTAACTGGAACAACAGACACACACCACCACATCGAGCTACATTCAAATCTTTAATCCAGAATTGACTTTTGTGAATGGTGTAAGGGAAAGATCAAGGTATATTTTCCATATAGCTACCCTATTAGCAAATCATCCGGGCTGAAAAGACTATTCTTTCCTCCATTACTCCATCACCTATCCAGTATTAAGAGGTCTGTTTCAGGTCTCTGTCTTGCTTTATTGTTACTCTATAATAAGGTTTGATATCTAATACTAGTACAGATTCTCTAGCACCTTTTTTTTCTTCAAACCCATCTTGGCCCTTTTCATTTCCATATAATTTTAGAATTAGAATTAGGTTGTCTTTCCACCAGAAAAACTACCCAGCATTTTGCTTGTGATTGTATTCAGCCTATATATTAATTTTGAAAGAAGTAACATGGATGTAATATTGATTCCTCCACCTCCTAATATCTGCCCCTTTTACTTAGGTCTTCTTTAGATTCTCTTGGTGATCTTTATAGTTTGCTTAGAATCTTTCAGATCTTTTATTAGATGCTTTGCTAGGTTATTTGCTTTTTATCTTATTTTTTGTTATTAGAATATAAAAATATAACTGGTTTTAGATATAGGTCTTATGGCCAACAATCCAATAACCTGCACAATTCACCCATTATTCCAATAGTTTGTAGATTCTTTTAAAGTTTTCATCTACACAATCAGGTCATTTACACATAAGGACAGTTCTTTTTTTAATATTAATTTTTTTAGTTATAGGTGCTGAGGATCGAACCCAGTGCCTCACGAATGCGAGGTGAACGCTCTCCCTCTGAACCACAATCCCAGCCTCAAGAACAGTTCTTTATCTTTTTTTTTTTCAAATTCAGTACCATTTGGTTTTTTTTTTCTCTATTTGGACCTGCTTAGAATAGAAATGGTGACAGTAGACACCATTATCTTGTTCCTGATCTCAGAGGGAAAGTTTTCAACACTTCGCCATTAAGTGAAATGTTTGTTGTACATTTTCTGTATTTACCTTTTATCAAATTAAAGAATTTCCCTTATGCCCCAGTTTGATAAAGAGTTTTTTAAACTATAAGGAATGTTGGAAATGGTCATGATTTTTCTGCATTTGTTGAAATGTCCATATATGTTTTTATTATACATATCATATATTATTTTGTTAATGTGGTGAATTACACTGATTAATTACTAAATGTTAAACCACCCTCATTCCTAGAACATACCAAATTTGCACTGTTATGTTTTAATCTATCACCAGACTTTGAGTTTCTAATCATTTATTTAGGACTTTTTCATCTTTGCCAGTGAGAGAAATTACCTTCTAATATTTCTTTTCTAAAAAAAAAATAAATATACCTCTAAGGATTTAGCATGAAGATTATGCTTGCCTTTAAAACAAACTGGGAAATATACTTCCCTTACTATTTTCTGAAAGAATTTTTAAGTGTTATTTCATCTTTAAACATTTGGAAGTTTTCATCAGTGACACCCATCTGGGTCTATTTTTTTAAATTTATTTGTGATAGTAGATTCCATTTTTTTTTACACAAATATAGTACTATTAGAGCGCTCTTTAAAATTTTTATTTCTTCTGAAGTTTGTTGTTGTTATTGTTTTCATTCATTTTGTGGTTGTTATTTGGTAATGAGGATTGTACCCAGGACTACTCTGCCACTGAGCTACCCCCCTAGCCCTTTTCATTTTGTATTTTGAAGTATGGTCTCTCTAAGCTTCCCAGGCTGGCCTTCGATTTTCAATAGTCCTGCCTCAGCCTCCTGAGTTGCTGGGATTATAGGAGTGCACCAACAATCTCAGCCTACAATCAGTTTTAGTAAGTTGTAGTTTTAAAGGAATTCATCAATTTTCATCTATATTTAAAATCTACTGGCACAGAGTTATTCATAATAACCTCTTACTTTCTTTTTAACAATGGTTGGAATTTTATTCATTCTGGACATTGGTGTTCTCTTTTTTCACTTATTAGGGTTTATAAGTTTTATTAATCACTATAAATGACCAACTTTTGGCCTTATAATTTTCTCTATTATTGGTTTATTATATCATCCATTTCTGTTTTTTTATCATTTCCTTTCTCAGACTTTGAGTTTGATATCCTGTTCTAATTTCTAGACAAAATCATAGATGATTAATGTAAGCCATTCATTTAATTCATATACTTATGAATAAAAATTTCCCTTTGAGTACTGCATTAACTACATCTCCTAAATTTTTTGACTTTATCATTATTATTATTATTATTATTATTATTATTATTATTAAGGACCTATGGTTTGAGCAAGTTGGGAATTGAAGACTGGCACCAGCCCATGTCTAACCACCACACTGGGCTCTACTTCAGGTTAAGTGATGGGTTTTATAAAGCAGAGAACACTCATCAAAGTGGACCCCTTGAGACTGAGTCAACACACCAGCATAGAGACATAGGAAATTTCCTTCTCAATAGGACTCAGAAAATAATGCCAAGAGCTAATAAATGGGATGGTATCAAAGCAAAAGTTTCTGCACAGCAAAGGAAACAAGTAGGAATGTGAAAAGAAAACCTACAGAATGGGAGAGAAATCTCTGCTAGCTAGTCTTTTGACAGAGGATTAGTATCCAGAATATGTAAAGAAATCAAAAAATTTGAGGGCTGGGGATACAGCTTAGTTGGTAGACTGCTTATCTAGCATGCACAAGGCCCTGGGTTCAATCCCCAGCACCACCAAAAAAAAAAAAAAAAAAAATCATAACATCTAATCAAATAAGCCAATTAATAAATGGGTAAATAAATTAAGCCAATACTTTTCAAAAGAAGAAACACAAACGGACAACAAATATATGAAAAAATATTCAACATCAGTAGCAATTAGGGATATACAATCAAACTACACTGAGATTTCATCTCATACCAGTCAGAATGGCATCAAGAACATAAATAATGGGGTTGGGGTTGTGGAGCGCTTGCCTGGCATGTGTGAACCATTGGGTTCAATTCTCAGCACCACATAAAGATAAATAAATAAAGGTATTGTGACCATCTACAACTAAAAAATACAGACACTATTTAAAAAAATAACAAATAATAAATGCTGGAGAGGATGCGGAGGAAAAGGAGCACATTCACACTGCTGGTGGGATTGTATATTACCCAAACTACTATGGAAATCAATATGGAGGTTTCTCAAAAGACTAGGCACGGAACCACCCAAGGACGGCTATGCCAGTCCTTGGTATTTATACTAAAGAATTAAATTCATCGCACTATAGTGTACATGCATCCCCATGTTTATAACAGCACAATTCACAATATCCAAACTATGGAACCCATCAACAGATGAATGGATAAAGAAAATGTGGCCAGGTGTGTTGGCACATGCCTGTAATCCCAGCAGCTGGAGAGGCTGAGGCAGGAGGATGGCAAGTTCAAAGCCAGCCTCAGCAATAGCGAGGTGCTAAGCAACTCAGTGAGACACTGTCTCAAAATAAAATACAAAATAGGGGTGGAGATGTGGCTCAGTGGTTAAGTGCCCCTGAATTCAATCCCCAGTACCAAAAACAAAAAGAAAATGTGGTATATATACACAGTGGAGTTTTATTTAGCCATAAAGAAGAATGAAATTATGTCATCTGCAAGAAAATGGAGGAATTAGAGATCATTATGTTAAATGAAATAGGCCTGATTTAGAAGGTCAGGGGTCATATTTTTTCTCATGTGGAAGCTAGAGATGAAAAAGGAAAAGAAAGGTAGGGGACAGGGATCTCATGAAAATCACAGGAAGATCAGTAGAGGAAAAGGGACAGGGAGTAGGAGGCAGAGAAGAAGGGGGAAGTGCTTGGGAGAGATATTGACCAATTTATATCATTATACTATGTGCATGTATGACTGTATAACAACAAATACCATCATTAAGCACAACCATAATGCACCAATAAAAAATATGGACCCAGGTGCAGTGGTATACTCCTGTGATCTCAGAGGCTCAGGAGGCTGAGGCAAGAGGATCGAGAGTTCAAAGGCAGCCTCAGCAAAAGCAAGGTACTAAGCAACTCAGTGAGACCCTGTGTCAATAAAATACAAAACAGGGCTAGGAATGTGGCTCAGTGGTCGAGTGCCCCAGATACCAAAAAAAAAAAAAAAGGAAAAAGAAACATAGTTTATAGATATAATAGAAATAATCTTCACACTATAATATTGACAAATATCAGCACCACATAAAAATAAATAAAGAAAGAAAAAATTGACAAATATCATTACACAAAATATTCATTATTTTCTTGGTTAGTATTTGTGACAAAAAGAAATGACTGTTACAGATAAGATCAGCTGAGTGAATGAAAAATTCAATTTATGTTAAATTATGCATACAAATTATTTATGATTTATGATTGCAAACTGAAGTAGTAAAGTTAAACTTTAATGTTAAATGCTAGAGGACTTCATAAACATGCTGTGGTGACAAGGCTTTCTTAGTATTGATTCCCAGTGAAGCAAAATGTCTCCATTTTCATCCAAGTTTAGATAGAGCGCTGCCTCATAACCAAGTCAGTTTAATAGCAGCAAAGCCAAACAATCCTCTCCCGCCACATCATGTTTTTTTAACTGTCTAGTAAATTGTACAGTAACTGAAGTCCTTAAATTGTAATAGAAAGCTCTTGCTTTTCAGTATTTGTGTGCCAATTTTAGGCACAGGACTTCAAATCCTTTACCCAATCATTTTTGACTAGTGATAATTTTCTACTCAACTTTCACCTTTTATCTTTGATGTGTGTTCACTATATCCATTTGTAGCCACATAGGGTATGTTCTTCCAAAGCAAGGACTAGTACTGACTCAAACTGATTTTATAGAAACCTCATAACAGGAAGTAATTGGACATGAGAGAACTCACAGAATACAAGAATGACATTTTCTCCCAAAGAGCTGGATGATCTTTGGGATGTCCAGTTTATACAAGGGTCAGTAGCACTTTTCAGGCGTAAGGCACCTTGTTTATCTTTTAATAACATCTGAATGTTAGTGCTAATGGCAGCATTGATGACTTATTCTGGATGAGTTATGGAAAGGATAGTCCTAATAAAAGAACCTCGATGACATCGTTGCAGTTTTGGCAAAGAAAATAATCCAGTCAATAAAATAGGAATATGGTGCAATCACTGTATAAAGCTAGTAAACAAAAATATCTCATGAGTTTTGAAATCTTAAGCAGAAAAATAAATAACCACCTCTAGTCGGGCACAGTAGTGAACACCTCTAATCCCAGAGACTCAGGAGGCTGAGCCAGAAGGATAGAGCAAATTCAGGGGCAGCCTCAGCAAGTTAGTTGGACTGTGTCTCAAAGAAGAAACTGTTTTCTAAAGCCTGAGGGTATATAGTTCAGTGATAGAGTAACCCTGGGTTCAATCCCCAGGACAAGAAAGAAGAAAGAAAGAGAAGGGAAAAAAGGAACACCCCCCCCCCCACCAACACCAAATGATTTTTCACAGTGTAGCACCAAAAAGAACCCATGACACTCATCAAGGTCACAGAAAATAAAAAACTCTTTAAATGACTGGACTGAATGTTTGTGTGCCCTCGCCATGTGTTCAATGTCCAACTCCCAATATGATAGCATTTGGAGATGGGACTCTGGGATAGTAATTAGGGTTAGATGAGGTCATGAGGGTGGGTCCTAGTCTGATGGGATTGATGTCCCTGTAAGAGAAGATCAGAGAGCTGTTTCTCTCTGTGTGTTCACAATGTGAGGACACAGTGAGGATGTCTGCAAACCAGGAAGAGAGCCCTCACCAAGAACCAAATTGGTTGGTACCCTGGCCTTAGACTTCCAGGCTTCAGAACTCTGAGAAGAAAATTTTGTGTTGTTTAGGCTACCAGTCTACAGTATTTGTTATACAGCTCAAACTGGCTAATACAATTATTTAAAAAAAAATAACTACCTTGCAAGTTTCAGGAGACAAAGTGAACCTGTTACATCTCAGAATTGTGACTCTCTGTGTATTAAAGAAGAGCCTGCTTTTTTCCTTAATCAGTTGTGAAACATAAAAGTAGAAGTAATTAATCTTAATATGCCAAAGTCTGTCACAGCCTAATACTCCTTGCCCTCTAATATACCAATAAAAGTTGTAACTCAGTAAAGCTCAAGTGATCATCACAACAATAAATCAAAATGCTATGTGCCTTTAGCTCTAGGTAGGCTTCATCTCTGAATCTTCTGGTTTTAGGTATTTGAAGTTTAATTTCAGTAATTGTAAGAATGACTTTCTTTGCCCAGGATGTATACATTTAATTTTTTTCCATACTTTTCTTGGTGCATTATAGTTGTATATAACGATGGGACTTGTTGTTACATATTCATACATACACACAATATAGTGATATAATTTGGTCAATTTCATTCCCTAGTATTTTCCCTTTTCCTCCCCACTTCTGATACTTAGTTTCTTCCCTCTCTCATACTGATCTCCCTGCAAATTTTCATGAGCCCCCCACACACCACATCTTTCTTCCTATTTCCTCTTTAACTTCCACATATGGGAGAAAACACTTGACTTTCTAAATTTGAGTTACTTTACTCACCATAATGGTTTGACGGTCAGGATGTACAGACTTAACATTGTCATGGAGGTGAGGTATATGAGCTCTGAAAAGTACTTTTTCTTCATTATATGTATAAGATCATTTAAAGCAATAAACAGTTTTATATTATTCTGAAATACTGAAATATTTCTTATTCTGGAACTTCCTTCTTAAGATACTCATTATAAAAACATCCTATCAATGTCTGTCAAGCGTATGAAAGAATCATTCACTAGGCTGTCCTCTCCATCAGTCTTATGCCCTCATCTGCAGTATATAATTACTTGGTGGCTCTGAAGCTACAGAAAATGGAATGCTTTCCATCCCTGTGGTGAAACCACCAAGGGAAAGGTCCCCTTGGCACAGACAGGGCAGGGCAATGACCAATGACATCCGAAGAATAAATTTGCCAGGATGCCTAATTTCATTCACATGATATGTCTCAGACTCCACAAGAAATTTGGTGTTTGTTTTGTTTTAAATATTGATAGTACAGAGAGGCAGGAGAGAGGTTATAAGAAAAAAAATAAGCTAAATGAGATCTCAATGTTAACTTATTTCTAATAAATAAATGAAGTTTACCTGGACTGTTGCAGGTTTTCAGTAAATTTAAAATAACCTTAGAGACACTTAATTTTCTTCTCCATTTTTGTTTTTCACGCGTCTTAGTCTAATAAGGATCTATTAAATATGATTGGGTCATTAAAAAATGCATCTTGAACTAGAGCTCATCAAAACTAAGACAATGAACACTATGCACAGTATACCTCTGACTCAAGTCCCAGAAGTCAGACCCAAAGTTCATTTCAACTCCAAGGCAGAGCAGGATCCATTCCAGTGTCTAACTGCAGAGCATTTTCCCATCCATGTTTCACATTCACAGTCTGACTGCTCTAATCCTGCCATCACTATTACTAAGGGATCTTTGTACGCAGAACACAAGTCTAGGAGCCTGGTGCTTAAGGGTGTGGGGAGATGCCAGCATTTCACATCACAAAGCTCCTGGTTCCAATTCTAGTGGAATTTACAGTTCAGTCAAGGAGATGGAGTACATAAACATAAAAAATATTCTAGCATATTTACAAAATAATATAAAATTTTCAATGATGTTATGTAACTCAAATAGAGGTAGGCAAGAAATAATATGATGTGTCTCTTTCCCCAATAAACGAATACATAATGAGCCCTGGGTTTGAATTTTAGAGTTTGCAAGGGCTATAGGTTGGCATAAAGAAGGGGAAAGACCATTGCCAGTAATAATTTGTACTGATAAAATGCTTCAGAATGTGTTGAAAGTCCATATTTGCTTGAAGATATGTGGTTGCTTATCTGTTCAGTAAGTACCTATTGAGCACCTACTGTTTTCCAGGTATTCTTTCATCCATTCATTCAATGAATATTTACTTACTACCTATTGTATGTCAGAAGCTAAAATATATGGGGTGGGGTTGTGGCTCAGTGGTACAGCGCTTGCCTAGCTTGTGTGAGGCACTGGGTTCAAGCCTCAGCACTGCATATAAATAAACAAAATAAAGGTCCACTGACAACTAAAAAAAAAAAAAAAGATAAATATATAGTGGTAAGCAGGCAAGACAGGGCTATACCCTGAACACACTTGAAAACTAATGGGGAGGATAAAAATTTAAATAATTACAATAAAATAAGATGATGTATGATATAGAAGTATAGAGACTACTATAAATACAGAAACTACTGAAAATTATTGAAGAGAATATTATATACTAAATGACAAAGAAATATTTAAGCATGGAAGTAATGTGTTAATAGTTGCGAATTTTAAAATTAATTCCCCTTATTGCAGAAAAATAAGGAATCACAAGAAGCAGTAAAAGAAGCCCATTTAGAAGGCTCATGACTGCCATCCCAGTAAGAGAGAGAAAATGCTGGATACAGAATGGAAAAACTTGGCAAACTCAAGACATATTTAGGAGGCAGAATAAGAACCTCCTAGGTATTTCTCCCCTGAAGAAGCTTAAGAGAACAGTAAGAAAGGTGTTTCTGAAATCAGGTTGGTGGTGACACCATTAATTGCTAGCGGAAACCCTGGAAGGAGAAGTTTTAGAGATTAAACTTGAAGGATACTGAGCTCAATTTTCAACAAGTCCTGTATGGGTCATAACATTTTGTTAGATGCAAAATAAGGTATAGCATCTGAACCTGAAAGCTCACAATACAGGAGAAAAATACATTATCATAACTAAGTATAATTAAAGGTTAAATACAGACATGTAACATGCTGAGTTGGTACCAATAAACCCCAAAGCTCAGTGGTTTATCTCAGAATAGTTTATATTTTGCATATATGCTGTCTAATGCAAGTTCAGAGAACACTCCAGAGCGCCTCCCCCACTGTAGTGTGTTTCGTTCCATTTCCATCGTGTGGTTTTGCTCCTATCACCAGGCCTTCTTAATTGCCAATAGCAGAAGGGAATTGGAAGTTCATGTACCAACTCTTCAGGGTTTTGGACAAAAATGTCACAACTTGCTTCCACTCACAGCTCTGAGCAGAACCAGCCACGGTGCTCTACTTCATCAGAGGGCAGCTAGGAAATATAGGGCATCACAAGACCATTTAGGGGCTGGGGCTGGGGCTCAGTGGTAGCACACTTGCCTGGCATGTGTGAGGCACTGGGTTTGATTCTCAGCACCACATAAAAATAAATAAAATGAAGGTCTATCAAATATATCTATATCTATATCTATATCTATCTATCTATCTATCTATCTATATAATTTTTTTTAAAAAAAGACCATTTAGAGAGGAACAAGTTCCAGCCACATGGTAATCCCAGCTACTCAGGAGGCTGAGGCAGGAGGATTGCAAGTTTAAAGCCAGCTGGGACACTCAGTGAGACCCTGTCTCAAAAAAAAAAAAAAATTAGAAGTGCTAGGAGTGTAGCCCAGTGCCCAGGGCTTGACTAGCCTAGCATGTGTGAGGCCCTGAGTTCAATTCCCGATACTGCAAAAAAAATTAAAAAAAAGGAGGAGGAGGAGGAAGAGGAGGAAGAGAAGAAATGAAGAAGTCTCTGCCACAGATGTGAAATTTGAATGATTACTTATGTGGGGGCATCAAGATATGTGTCAAAGAGGCCACATGTGGGCTAGGATTTGAAGGACACCTTAGGGGTTAGCCACATGATGAAGACAGAGGCAGGACTCTGCAGGCTAAGGGAACATCACATCCAAAGACACTATAGGCAAAGGTAAGTGACCGGTGCTTTGAGGGGATAATAAATAATTTTATCAAATTGGTGAGGGAAAATGACCAGAAACAGGAGCAGTGAATCCTGCAAGGAGACAGTAATATTGTCCAGGCAAGAGGTGGAGAGACAGCCTGCAGAAGACGCAATGGAGCTTAGGATGTATTATACAGGTAGATACCCTAAGATTTTCTACTTAGAAGATAGGACGGGCATATGAAGAAAGCCAGTGACCTAGGACAAGGAGAGTAAAGAGCAATGGAGAAGGAATTTGAGATTTCTAGCTTGGTCATTTCAATGGATGGTGAAGCAATTAACAGAGGTAGGAAAAACAGTCACGGAACAGATTTAAGAGTAAAAATAACTGTTTCTACAGCTAGAAATTCAAGCATCTTGGATCATCCTTTGTTGAAGTTGTTTACCAAGAGCTTATCTATGACTATGTTGTAATAATATTTTTCTTTTATAAAAAGAAAATCATTGTCTATGGAAGAATTGACTGTTATTAGCTTAAAAAAAAACACCCCCTTTCTTTGAGTTTTAGCTCAGTTTCTCCTGTCTACTAGATCCAATGTGGCGTGGCTCATGGAAGCATCTGGAGCAGCCACATTTCCTTATTCAGGCCAAAACAAGTTAACTCATCTGTGGCTTATCTCACATCCGTCCTGTAGATCTCATGGGAGGATACAGCCCTTATTACTAAAATAATGTGTAGAAAACAAAAATAGCAAGGAAAGAAGCTTCTGAACATGATATGTAGAGTCGATTTTCAAAATAATTTACTCATATAAAATTAACATAGTGAATGTTTTGTGTTTAACTTTTGCTTGTTTTTCATAAAGTGTCATCATGATTTTTAAGAAAAGTTTGATATTCTGATGGGTATTAATTTAGCTTTGGAGGGATCATTTTGTGTAATAAAAACGGAAGCCCCTAGATTTTTTTTTTCCATCATCGACTGACTTTATAACTTGTAATAAGTCATTGGACCCTTGGACAATTAAGTCCTTGATTTTGAAACAAGGAAAATAATGTTTAACTCTCTTCCACTTGGACTTACTCAACCAAAGGCTTTAAAACAATACTGTGCCCTTGGGGGAAGTGTATTCCTGCATACTAAGTATGAATAATTACTGCCATGTACTTTGGGTCTAATAATTCATTGGTCTATATTAGTGGTCCTCTGTTTTATAACCTAGTTACTGAAGATAAAAAGAGAAATAATAATGGTTCCTACCTTCGAGGAATTCCTTGTTTTAGTAGAGGAGATTAACAATGAGATCAAAAGGTCAGCAAAATGGAGCACAATTCCATGAATGATCAAGTGAACCACCGGAAGAAAAAAGGGACAGAGGAAAAGAAAAAAAAAAAATCAGAAAGATCAAGAAAAAAAAAATCAAAAAGATCAGAAAGATCAAAAAAACTTCAAGAATCTTGGTTGGCTGTTTTCTCAACTACCAACTTGTAGTAATTTCTGTAGCTTTCCCGGGATGGTAAGCTGTTTGAGGCAAACCTTGTTTTTCAAGTTAATACCTCATTTATCACAAGGAAGTGGTTAAAAGAACTGGCCTGGATCTAAACCACGAGTATTGTAATTGCCGGTGTGTGACCTTGAGCAAGCTTCTGAGTCACTTAATGCACAGCTTCTTTATCTGTTAAATGGAATAACGATGCAACACCTTTTAGAGTAGTTGAGGTCTAAGCAAGTTATACCTGAGAAGTGCTTAAGTGATTGCCACAGTCAGCTACAACCTCGCTGAGAATGGCTGTACTTGGCTGGGGTTTAGCAGCGTTTGATGTGGAGCAGAGATGACAGAAATCCCTTGGTATTATTATATGAAACAGTGCTTCGCAATCCGATTAGACCCAATGCCCCCCTTTTTGGATAATTTTGGTAATCTTACCATAAATATGGTAATACCCCCTTTATTATTCTCAAATGAAATTCAGTTAATATAACCTACTCATATACATTATTTTTAAATATATTTTCTTAGTTTTCAATGAACCTTTATTTTATTTATTTATAGGCGGTGCTAGGAAAGCGCTCTACTACTGAGCCACAACCCCAGTCCTCACATACATTATTTTTAATTGGCAGAACATCCTAACTATAACATACAGAAGAAATGAAAGTATTATTTCAATAGATGATTATTTAGGCACAAATCTACCAGAAAACACGACAATATGTCTGCATCAATATATAGAATCACCTTGACTACACCATCTCTGGATGCAGACTGCTACAGATATGTTCTTTTGAAGAAAAACTTTTGCAGAATTTATTGCAATCAATGATGAAATTTTTTCCCCAAAATGATGAAACAACTAGATAAAATTCTGAGCAAAACAATATATAGATACCTTTATTTACATAACTTTTGCATTCCAGAAAATTTAGTGTATATTTAAAACTCGCAGATCACTTTCTATTTATATATTAATTGATGTTATAGGGTCTGGGTTCAGATTATTATAAGCAGATTTTTTGTCACGGGAAACCATATATAGTGGGAAGGGATATAGGACAACTCTTTGTTGAATGAGTCTCTTCCCATGAATTGTAAGACGTTTCCTATTCCAAGCCCCTGCCAACAAATGCTAAACAACATCTCTAGTCATTGTGATATCCAGTGTCCCTGCAGATTTCCAAAATTCCCTCAAGAAGTGACTCCATCCTCAGGACTCTTACAAATAGGAAAGAACAAATCAAAAGACCCAGGCAGCTGGTTATGGTGGTGCACACTTGTAATCCCTGCTGAGGCAGGAGGATCACAAGTTCAAAGCCAGCCTCAGCAAAAGTGAGGCACTAAGCAACTCAGTGAAACCCTGTCTCTAAGTAAAATATAAAATAGGGCTGGGGATGAGTATCAGTGGTTGAGTATCCCTGAGTTCAACCCTGGTGCCTAAAAAAAAAAAAAGACCCAGGCATGCAGGGACATGGTACTTGATTGTTAGTGTATGACCAGATCAACAGCCCCCTACTTGGTCCTCTCAGGAAGTCCCGAGGGATATTTCCTTTACTTGGGCATGAAAAAAAAGCTTAATGAGAAATTACTTTGGCTCCTCTCTCCTTTGAGAGGGAGTAACTGTCCTTTCTAGGCTAAGGGTGAGGGAAGGAGACACTGCTATTGAGATGAGCTTCCTAGAGTCCCCTGGGCTGGTGAGATGCTGCAATGGCAGAGCTAGCTGGCAGCAGTGAGCATCAGAATGGGCTTAATTGTTGTCGAGCAGCGGGAGGGAGGGATCATCAGAATGGCTGATTCTCAGGGGACTTTCTTAACTCACCATGGAGTCCTGAGGATTAAAGAGCTGGGCAGCCCACCAAGGTCCTACATGACCTCTCTAACCAAGCCACATTAAACCACCAGAAAACACTTTAGGTCTAATGTACAGAGCCTTATTTGAGATAACCCTATTGTCATGACCCCTCCCTGTTAACACTGCTTCCGACTCAGAGCTCCTAGCTTTTTCTAAAAGGCCCTGTGTCATTTAATGAGGCCCTGTGTCACTACTGTGCTGTTTACTGGGGAAAAAGAAAAACACCTTCAAGGGATTATTGGGCACTGGCAGCACTATACTGCTGAGAAATCCTGGGAACTGAGAACATTTCCGTGGTCATTTGATTGAGTTAGACTTAATTGGAGTCAGAGGGTCTTGCCATGATTACTTCCTGTATTCCATAGTGTATTACTGAGATCACATCTCAGCAGCAGGTAGAAGTCTAGCACTGGCCAGAACTCAAGCAGTGAGGGTTATAGTAGAAAGGATCGAGAAGAGGGCCCCTCCCAATAGATACGGAAAATCAAAAACGATCTGTTTTACTGGGAGAATCATAGAAATTAGTGCATGAGAGGGTTTAACAGACTTTAAAAAAAAAAATCATAATCCCTGTCTTTTTCTGTTGAATTTGACATTGACTCATGCCAACGACAAACAGGTCTTGGTATTATAAGAGCTTAATCAGGAAGTTTACGACTGCAGCTATGATCTCTTTGCTGGATCAAATCAACAAAATACCATATGTTGCAAGCAGCTGTTTATCTTATAAATGCTTTTTTTTTCTTTCTTAATAAGTAAAAAAAACAAAACAAAACAAAACAAAAAACCCACTAGAATGAACTTACTGTCACTAATGGAAAAACCAGAACACCTTAACTATCTTGGTGAGTGATATCACACCTAAGTGACATAAGAGTGCATGGTCCTGCCTTGTCAGACAAGTTTCTTGGATTCAATGATTCGAGTCATATCAAGATATCTCCTCCAAAAGGAGAGATACCTTGTTGTGCTTTGCAAAGTTACTCTGAGAGAAAAGGCACAATCCTTGCTAGGACTGCTTACATTTTGAATGTGCCATAATTGTGTGTACAGCTTTGACCCTTTTTGAGTAACTATAAATCTACTGATGTTGAATAAAACCTACTAGAATAAGAAGGCTGTCAGCTAATTCCTGCTGTACGAAAGTTCTTGGTCCTTGAGACCCAGAGGACACAATAGTGATTGACGTATGTGTGGCTAATTTGGGATGTGGCCTAGGAACCTGTGGCAGGCCTTAACAAGAGAATCATATCAAAGCCCCCTTTGAATTTTATCACAAAGACATCTCTCTTCAACAAATAACTACTCTCCTTTGTGTAAATACCTCTTAACTTGTAACTGAATCCTGATAGAGACTATATTATATGCCTGACCATAGGACATGGATTGATTAATTAGCTTGGTTACTCATCACAATCCATGGCTGGTTTCTTATCTAATGCATGATAGTGTAAAGCTGAACATGACCCACTGCATTCCATCATCAAGTAGAAGCAGCCACTGAGAGTGTGGTATGAAGTGGGTCCTTAAAGCACAGGCAAGTGGCGCTTGGGTCCAATGCACCCCTCAGGCTATGCACTGGCTCCCCTCCCTCAATCCACACATATGGCTTAACAAAAATCCAGTGTCACTAGTTAACTGAGGAAGAAAAACTAAAGATTGACTTACCAAGGATTCTGAATTTTATCACAAAGACATTCTCCCTTCAACAAATAACTACTCTCTCTTCAACAAATAACCAGCACTGGCAAGTTGACTGACATCGAGTTAGACCTCCACCCCAAA